>NC_064754.1:46946905-47024405 GCF_011397635.1 Epinephelus fuscoguttatus | reverse complement strand
AGCAGGGGTGCACCAGGTTGTGGTCTGACCTACCCGGGGGGGGGGTTGCCATGGTGACATGGTTGAAGTCACCCAAGATAGCTATGAAGGCACTCGGGTGTTTAGTCTGCAGGCGGGCTATGGCGGAGTGAATGACGTCACATGCCGATGTCGGGTTGGCAGAGGGGGGGATGTAAACAGTCACAATAATGGCATGTGAAAACTCCCTGGGCAAATAATACGGCCTGAGTCCAACAGCAAACAGTTCAATGTCCGGGCAACAGATACGTTCCTTAATGGAAATATGGTCAGGACTGCACCAGCGGTTATTTACTAGAACGGCAAGCCCCTCTCCTTTGCACTTACCGCTCTCGGTGCAGTCTCGGTCGGCCCGAACAGTCTGGAAGCCGCTGATGGAGACGTTGTTGTTGGGACTGTCCTGGTGAAGCCATGTCTCAGTGAAGCACATAAGACTACATTCCCGGTACTCCTTCTGACTTTTGGCGACCACTGTCAGCTCGTCCATCTTATTTGCCAGTGACCTCACGTTGCCCATGATGAGAGAGGGGAGACACGGCTTATATCTTCTCTTCTCCGTAAGCCTCCGTTGTCTCAACCCTGCTTTTTTCCGCCGCTGTTTACTTCCTCCCCTGCATCCTCTGTGTGTTTTCCTCCACAGTTTAGCTGGTATCTCCGATGTTTTGGCCGCCAAGCCAGCCAGCCTCAGCGCGATTAGCTGATCTCTGGAGTAAACAATGCGGCCATGAAGTTGTTGCGCAATGGTGCCGGGTCCGAATGAAATAAGTAATTCCAGGGTGAGGAAAATGAGTACAACTATCTCAATCAGCATGTTTTCAGAGAGCGCAGTTTCAAAATGACAATCACAAAAAGCCAGCACAAATACCAAACTTAATAAAGCAAAAAAGTAAGAAAACCGAGAAAACAAGCAGGAGCGACTGCAACAGGCTGCACGCGCAGGCGCATGCGCACTATGCACTGTTAAGAGAGTTAACTGTTGCTTTATAAATTGCAACACAACCTGTCAACCTCAGTTACAATTTCCTTTACCTGTATTGGCCTAATGTAATGATTTCAAAAATGAATGACTAAAACTGGACTAAAACCCTTTAAGTTTTTGTTGACTAAAACTAGACTAAAACTATCAAGGATAGAAATGACTAAAATGTGACTAAAACTAATAAGCATTTTGTCCAAAAGACTAAGTCTAAAACTAAATCAAAAATGACTGCCAAAAACAACACTGATGTGTAGATAAAATCTTAACTTTGGATACTCTTTTATTTTATCTCTGCAAATCACAAAGGAGTCTACAGCAGTCAAAGGAGTCTACTGAAGCTCTGTGAGGTTGCACCTATTGTTACGGACTAGTCAAGTCTAGGGATGTCAGCTCAGATGATGGGCTAGCCCTAACCTGGAGTGTGTCATTGAAGGAAACAAATGGAACAACGGACTGGTTTGCCAGGCACGAGAAATAATACAGGTAGGCCAGCTTACCAGGTCCGCAGGCTAGGTGCATTCAGAGGCTGGTCAGTCAGTCCAAGCACCGCCAGTTCTGGCCGCGGCTCCCGGTGAGCTCTGTCCTGGCTCTTCCCAATAGTTCAGTTTTTTGTAGTTAAAATGGATCCGAAAACAAACATAAACTGGTTTCGCTCTCAAAGAGTCTGTGGCTTGGCTGGGTGTGTGTGGCAGTCGTCCTCTTCAGTGGCACTTTCAAAACGGGCGACTCCTCATGACATGGCGGCAAACATTTTCCTGTGCCGCACTCACACACCTGAATCTTGTTACCTCATTAACTAACTCCAGACAGTGCGTGCGCACCTCAATGATGTGACGTAAACAAACACACAGCTCAACCATACCTTTATTTCTAAATGGAAACCAGTCCAAAACGTAAATGAAAGACAAGGAAAAGGAAAAGAAAAGAGGAACTATAATCCCCCTATCACTCCTAACACTATGTACAGTGGTGCTATGAGCTAAGCCAATATAAATGTGTTCACAATCACTATGCTAACATGTTGATGTTTAGCAGGTATACTGTTTGCCATGTTCACTGTTTAAGGCATACTGTCATTTGCTAATTAGAATGGAATCCACTCGGCGAAAAGTCACAGGTTCACCAAAGATATTACAGTTTAACCTGAGAGACATGAATGTGTGCTCCACATTTCTATCCACCTTCACTTATTACCATAGTTTCCACATCAATAGCTTTGTTTTTAATGTGGAATGAAATCAATGTTCAAAGACTTGATCTAGCTTAGGCTTGTTTTAATTTTGGCTGAGATCCATTGTCAGTTTTAAGATCATTTGCCCAGACTCACCCTGATCATTTTATGTAACCCTCCACATAATAGCCAATTAGGCTGCCCTTGTCTTCACAAGCAGCAACACCGACAGATGCTGGAGACACATTTGCATCTTCATACAGCTGAGAGACTGCTAGCATGGGGAATGGCTATCTGTGTGTGTGTGTGTGTGTGTGTGTGTGTGTGTGTGTGTGTGTGTGTGTGTGTGTGTGTGTGTGTGTGGAGATACTGCAGATTGATAGTATATTTGAGAGTGCACATGCACATGAGGAATTCTGTAGGCTTTATCAGAGGAGTGAAGAGATCTTGCAGGGTGATAAATTTAGAATTTGGATGATGGATATGAAATATTTATCTGACTCTGTCTCAATGGATTTCTGATATTTAACTATCAATTTAAGGCCCTTGGGAACAGGATTCTTCTTTTCCTGACCACATGGAACTACTTCCAGTCACTGAAGAAAAATGAAGAAAAGAAAGACATGGAAATAGATGTAATACCTTTCAACATTACTGTATTGAACTACACATGCACTCCTCCACTGTAGGCCACTCCTGCTCCTCTTCAGCTCCATCTCCACATAGGCTGTAGTTCCAGCGTGCCTATTTGGTGACCCTTCTGAGGAGAAGTTGTTTTTGTTTTTTTGTTTGAGCAACTCTGGTTTCACCTCCATTTGCCTGTTTCCCATCAGGCCAGTCAACCTCTTCAGAGCTTTATTCTCTTTCTTGAAAGACTTTATCTCAGTTATGGCAGAGTGCAGGGCGTCCCTGCACAACTCAGTTGTAAGGCAGCTGCTCACAATGCTGCAGCTTCACTACTACTTCTACCAAACATCTAATGACTGGTAAATTGTCCAAATATGTAGAAATCTTTGGTAATTTCATGGATATCCATGGTTTCGCTACAGTATGCACTTATTTACATGGCACTCAGCTAGCTTGCACCTCCATTAATGACATTCACTGAACTGCCTGCCTGTATCACAGCCCTAGGCCGTGTTTCCCAGATCCAGTAAAGAAGATCTTAGCGCTAAGAGCTTCTTAATGTTCTTAAGCCTCCCGTGAAAGAAAAACGCGTTTCCCAGTTTCACACTTAGCTTAAGAAGATCTTTCACTAAGAAGGAGTTGTAAGATCAAGCTGATCCACTCTTAACAGTCTTAGCGACCAAACGCTCACAGATCTACCCGCGTCAGGCAAATTAATATTATACTAAGCAAGGAGATATTGAAACAGTGCGCACCCTATATATTTTGATCTATTTTATACTTCAGATTTATATTGTTTAGTATTAATTGGTGACGGAAAAGAACAAATTTCATTCTGCAGGGAAACGCATGTCCTTACTGTGCATATGATATTACACACTTTGAATCTTGAATCTATATGTTTTATGAAGACCCTATGTGCGCTCAAAGCTGTGGCACAAGTTATGCACGGAAATCTGGTGGAAGAAAAATAATAATAAGACGAAAAATAAGTATGAGGAATAACAAGTGTGTTCCTGTATGTGCTGTGCACATCAGGTACACAAATAAAATGAATCATCATGACTATCATTGATCATAATTTGTCCGCACATATCCCACATCTGCGTGCACCTATGAGATAGTTTACCGCACCCAAAAAATGCGTCAGGGCACAACAGAAACACTTCCACCCTCCAAACCTGTGACATTCAGATATCAGGCAACTGACAAGTGTAATTTAGCTCAGCTGCAACCTCATCAAGGGATGCTCTACCAGCTACTCCATATAAAGGCGTTGCCAGTTTACACCTGGGCCTGTATTCACAAAGAATCCTAAGACTAAAAGTCATTCTAAGGAAAAATCTTAGAATTCCTTGAAATATATGAATGAAAGGGAGAGGGAGAGAAAAAAGATTAAAAAAAAGAAGAAAACTTTTGCAAAATGTCATTATCAGAGTCAGAGTCTGAGCTGAGGTAATGATGGGGATCAGGAATGTGAAATGAGGCTGGATTTTGATCAGCATTGTTAACGTTCATAATATCTGTGAATTTGACCTGATTGCCAAATTTCGGGATCATCAATCAATCAATCAATCAATTTTATTTATAAAGCCCAATATCACAAATCACAATTTGCCTCACAGGGCTTTACAGCATACGACATCCCTCTGTCCTTAGGACCCTCGCAGCGGATAAGGAAGAACTCCCCAAAATAAACCCTTTAACGGGGGAAAACAATGGTAGAAACCTCAGGAAGAGCAACTGAGGAGGGATCCCTCTTCCAGGACGGACAGACGTGCAATAGATGTCGTACAGAACAGATCAGCATAATAAATTAACAGTAATCCGTATGACACAATGAGAGAGAGAGAGAGAGAGAGAGAGAGAGACGCAGGACAGACAGTAATGACAGTAGCTTACAACAACATTAATGAAAGAAAAATTTTATAGTTATTATTCTGGCTACTGTGGTACAGATAAACAGTACAGGTAAATGTTGCACTTTGTCCTTCTGTCAGAGTGACAGTCTTGGCAGGTTTGTAGGTGTAGGCCTCTATCAGCATCACCGAACATGATAAGGTCAGGATCAGGTGATGCATGGTGTAGTCCGGTGGGGAAAGGTTTGCGTTGATAGTCCTGCACGTCTAGTTGGTGTCTGTTGAATTCATGGAGTTATTCCTCGTGTCGTCCTCTATTGTGCTCATTCGTCCTCGCGTCGACAGTTGAGGTCCTCCGTTGACTCAGGGACCTTCCTGCAGTGGCTGGCGTGAATCCATGTTCCGTGCTCTCTCAGCGATCTTCACAGCAGTATGCGTTGTCAGGAGCACCTGGAATGGACCTCGCCAGCGTTTGGAGTGCCAGTGTTTCCTTCTTAGTCCATTCGCCAAGTTGGAAATCATGGAGTGATGTGGAAGCTGGTGGTGGAAGGGCTGATTTCACCTGCTGCATTATGTGTTGCACAAACCATACATGATTGACAAAACTTCTGCGCATGAACTGAAAACCCTTTGGTGAACCAGTGTTGAGTTATGGCATCCAACATCCCCCCTTTTCACACATGGTCCAATCCATGTGTCAATTTTGCAAAGTGAGGAAAGAAATGTTTGGGCAGGCAAGGTTTGTCATTGGGTCCCTGCCACACTGCTTCTTTCTGTGTGGCGCCGCAGCTTCTCCACAACGTCTTTTCTTGTGGTGTGGCAAGGGACTGTATTGCTGTAAGGGAGCTGGGAATAGAGACTGGAGTTGAAACAAACAAAGTATCAAGGATAGTGGGTTGGAGTGCAGCTCTTTTTGCAGCAGCATCAGCTCTTGCGTTTCTTAGAGAGACAGAATTTGAGTTGTTAGTATGAGCAAGGCATTTACAAACAGCAGCACTGAATTTTGGGAGCTAAATGGAACAAAGGTGTGCGCACTGGAGAGTCATCACAGGGAACAATTATTCCTGCTGCTTTAAGAAACTTAAAGACTGGTGTTATGCCATCGATAGCTTCTTGTTTAAGTGGATATTGAGCCTTGCAAGGACTAAAGTCTGATTTTGGAGTGATGACAACAGGTTCACAGTCTTTGATGAGGCCAACATCATACTTACTGACAGCCCACAGTGTCTTAGGGACCTCCTGCAGGGGTGTAATAGCTGTAGGTTGTTCTTCAGACAAAAGAGAAAAAGATTTAGATGTGCTTTTAGGCACCAGCTGGATTGTTCTTTGAGTGTGCACAACAGATGTTAAACTTTTAGAGTAGCACTGCAGTGTTAGTGAAAATAAAATAGATCGGTTAGGTGTTTCTTGCCAATCAGCTGCGCGCTGACATGATTTTATACATGGGCCCAAATCTTCCCAGTTATCTGATGTGTGTTTTGCAAGTGTGATGTGTGGGACTGAATGGTCCATGGTGTACATGTCACATTGAGCTGGTGTGAGAGAGACTGATATAGCACATTTGTGTTGTGTCCAATAAATGTGTGTCAATGTGAGTTTGTCAAATCTCTCCATCAACCAACCTTCCTCATATGACTCATCAGGTCCTGGTGACAAGCTCAGAGGTTGTTGGTGGTTGCAATTTCCATTGATATGCATACCTCAGGTTTGGGGTGTGGTGGACAAAGGAGTGTGAAAAATTTGGTTCCAGATGAGATAGTCTGTGAACTTTGACAACTTCTGGGGTTGAGATCAGACCTAATTTGTACATTAAGTCCCTGCCCATCAGGTGAATGGGACAGACTTCAGAGGGCAAGAATGCATGTTTGAAGCTTGTATTTGACTCATCCGCACATTTGAGTGGGACAGTAATGTTCTCTCTAATTGTTTGACCTGATGAACCAACAGAGTACACATAATCTCCACTTAATTTTGTTTTTTTTAGTGAATTCTAAAGCTTTTATCACAGAATGTGTGGCTCCTGAGTCAAACTAAGAATACAACATTTTGTTCTGCGATGGTCAATGTATGTTGAGGAAACTTCTTGAAATGATCGGATGTGTACTGAACATATGTTCGAGCAGTTCCATATCTATTGTCTGAACTCTCAATAGCTTGTGTATTAATCTGCTCAGTATGTGTGTGTGAGTGTGGTGCAGTACCTTCTTCTGACCACTGACCTTGATTTGGCTTGTCAGCAGGAGTCCATCCCTCTCTGACAACCCTCAGCCATTTTCAGTCTGACTTGTTTACTGGGGTTGATGAGGTATTTCTGTGACAATCACGTCTCCAATGTCCACGTTGGCCATAGAGGAAACAGACATCATTTGGAGTTTTTCTTTCCCAGTTCCTGTGTTGGCTGCATTCTTTCCCTCTATGTTCATGACCTGGTTGTATATGTTCTCAGACTGTGTTATAAATGGTTATTGCTGCCATGTGAAGCTCTTTCTGTGTTGTCTCTTCTTTTTTCTTTATCTTAGAGAGTATGTGGTCATGGGCATGTATGGCGTTTCTGCGAAGTTCGGACAAGCGTGCATCATTCCAACCAATGCAGGAACTTTTAACAGCTGAGGCAATGTCCAGTTTTAGTCCGTTTAAGAAACAATTGCAGAGATGAATTTCCCACACATCTGGAGAATTGCTTGACTCATCAGGTAGTTGAAGGCCACTGTAGGTGTTGAATACCTCTGTCAGGCGAGTGAGATATTCGTCAGGGTTTTCGCCATCCTTTTGCCTGCAGGCGGTGATTTTCTCCATTTTAACTTTTACAGGGAAAGCTTGAGTAAATTCATTACAGAGATGCAGGACAGCATCTCTATAATGGATGTTAGGTGATGTGTTTGTAACGGATGTCAGCATCTGGGAATTTTCCAGCTATTTTTTGCCAGTCTGTGGGTTTCATCTTGGTGATCAGGCGTCTTTTTAGTTCATTCACGGTGAGTTTAAATTCTTGGCAAAATGTGAAGAATTGCTCAGCAAACATTTTACCTGATGTTGTGGGGTTGGGTAGATGTTGTGAGGCTGCTGTGATGTCAGTAGAAGTCCATGGACGGAAAACTAAAGTTGAACCTTTTGGCCCAGATACTTCGACCATGGGCATGTTGAAGGCTGCATTTTGATTGGGATGACGCAGTCTATGTGCAATTGGAGAAGAGTGGGTGGTTGTAGAGTTTTGTGGTGGAACAGGCACTTCAGGATGAGCTGCTTCGGAACTTGTTTTTTGTTGTGGCTCGTTGGGTGTTGCGGAGTTGTATGGTGGTGGAGCTGAAGGACAAAACGGTGGGTTGCCATTGAGGTCTGGATCCAGCTTCAAAGCCGCCAGCTGTGGAAACAAAGAAGAGGAGATCCACATCTGTAAACATTCTTTTTGACCTTCCATAATTTCTAATTTTTTTAACAGAAACTTTAATTTTCCTTCTCATTTCTTGTTCTTTTCCCTTCAGTTTTTCTTCTAATATTGATATGTTTTTTAAACTGAGGGATCCCCCATCTGTATTACAATACAGATGTCTCTGTAAGGATCACTTTGTTTATGCTACAAGTGACAAAAAGCAGATCAATTGTGGATAATATGAGAAATGGCAAAGTTATGCCAAATTAAAAACCCAAATTTAAAAAAAAATGAATTTAAATGTCAATATTTCAGTGCTCACCGGATGAATTTCGCTGAATTGCATTCGTGGAATGCCAGCGGCAATGATCTGGGACATCTGTGGTTAGTCCTCCCTTCTCAGAAGAGGATTTGAGGTTGGAGGCTGGAAATCTTTTCCTTCTAGGAGGATGGCCTGTCACTGTCCACTCTCTGTCCCAGGCGATTGCTCAAGGGATCCCACTTCTGAATGTAGACTTCTGCCGGCTGACAAGCTTTTTTATTTTCTTTGCAAAGAAAAGGTCAATCAACACACGAGCGGTCAGAATGAAGAAAGACCCCGAGCATGGGAAAGCCTAAACATTTATACCTGAGGAACGCCTGTTAAGGTGTGTTTCACACCCTTCTGTCTGCTGCAGAGACCAGCACCCCTACCCAGTGTTTTCACACTCTTTTGTCTGCTGCAGGTATTGGCACCAACCCCCTAGGGTGTGTTTCACACCCGGCGTATCCTGCAGGGGTTTTTTTTAAGATAAGATAAGATATACCTTTATTGATCCCATAATTGAGAAATTCCAGTGTTACAGCAGTCAAGGGGAAAGAGTCACATTAAAGCTTTCAAAAATTAAACTTAAAAACTTAAAACTTAAAAAACTAGGCATGCAAAATAAGTACAAAAATACAAGAAACGGCAATAAATAGCAATAACAATTATAGCTGCTGTGCAGCAATGGTCGGGGCCGGGCAATTTTAGGCAAAATTAGGCAATTCTGAGCAACACACACACTAAAACAAAGCGTATCACAACATAGAAGTTACATCATATAATTATGGCATGCCCTTCAAATTGTGGATGAGTGGCTGAAGTGATCAGACAAAGGAAAGAAAAAACTCAAGAACAAGAAAGTAAGAATAGCATTAACTGCTAGCAATCACGAACAAACTGGCCTGATCTTGCTTAAAGCTAAACATTATCCATGGTGACAAAGATGAAAACATTTTTTAAAATGTAAAAGTAGCTATTGGATAGACTCTGCATATTGACTGATAGCTAAGCCAAATAAACAGGGAAAGGGACAAGAGATAACAGGGAAAAGTGTTGATAAAGAGTATTTGTCTCTCCGCGAAACTGCCTGGATCATAATTATTTTAACCTTAGTAGTCTCTAATCCACATAGCATGATGCCTGAACATAGGACTTTCACATTAGAATGTCTGTTCTGCCTTAGCTGAGGCTTGAACTCACAACTTCTGAGACTGAGGTCTTCTATCTCACTGAGCTAACTGGCAAGTGACAGTTCATGTGTGGCTTCACAAATTGACTAAGCCAAGCATCAGGGTGCCAGACAGTAGCCATCCATGCCATGGAAAAGCAGATTTCAAAATGAAAGTTCCAAAGCTGTAGCACATATGGTTGATTTGTTATGAATTTTCAAAGTTTTGAAATTTAGAGGCTTGCTGTAGCGCCACCATCAGGACTATTGTCTTGTGTTTCCAGTTGAGGACATCTGGCATGGGACTGGACCTTTATGAAAAGCTTGGGTAGATTTCTCATGTGGAAATGTTGCACAAGCTGAGGCTTGAACTCACAATCTTCAACACCAAGAACCTTCCTCTATCTCACTGAGTTAATTGGCAAACAGAAATGTCACATGTAGCTTCACAAATTGACTAAGGCAGTCACCTGTGTGCAAGACAGCAGCTGTTAGTGTGTAAAGGCAGATTTCAAACGGCTGTCAAAAATTCAGTTATTAAGACAAAAATCCGAAAATTCACAAATTGCATCTAGACAGCATGGAGATGTTGGTAAGTTTTTAACAATGATTTATTGGCTCCATAAGTGAAAAACTGATGTTTAAAAATGACATTTTTGCATTGACTCCAATTGTTCGCATGGGAGCGAAATTCAAAATGCTGTAAAAAAAAATTCAGTTTTTGAGATAAAATTCTGATATTTTCCAAACATCATCTACCATGACTCCAAAATTTTGTCATTTTTTTAATGAACATTGAAAATGTATTTAGCAAGAATTTGCAAGTATATGCTTACAATACCGTATACAGTCAAACATTTTGATGCACTGGTGTCTGGTGTTTGGTGCAATAGGTGTCAACTGAGCAAAAATTGTGGGAGGAGATTTAATAGGTTTTACAGTTTTTGAAAAAAACAGAGTGATGGACTTGCAATAGGTTTAAATGTACAAAAGTTTCTTCAGTATTGTAGGGTGACCATATTTTGATTTCCAAAAAAGAGGACACTTGGCCTGGCCACGAGATAGCCTACTTAAATGATACTCGCAGTTTACTCAAAGATGCCTTATAATTTTAATATATTTAAAATTGATATGTATGGATAGAAAATTCAGTTATATTACAAAATAATATCTCTCAAAGACAGAAATTCAGATAGGCCCCAATAGATAGGGGACACACATACACACACTAGAGTGTGGCTACCCGATCCAGGATTCGGTCAGCTTTCAGTGAAAATGTAGTGTAACAATAAATAAAATCCTATTGTCTGTCCTGTTTATTGCTTGGGGACTGTTATTTAGGTGACAACACCTGAACAGAACACACACAGACACACATTGGCTGTTTGTTTCTACCTCTCCCCTCGCTGGAAGCCTCGGACCTTCCGCCGCCCGCCTCCGCCTTGATTAAATGCTGAAAATAAAATAAAAGAGGGAGACAGGTTGTTCCTATTTTATCTTATTTTGTTATATTTCTCCCTCTCCCCTTGCTGGAAGCCTTGGACCTCCCGCTGCCCGCTCCCGTCTCAAACACCGAGGTCTCCCTCTCCGTGGAGCACCCACGGCGCACGCCCAGCCTGTTAAATAGCCTGTAACCATAACAACTGTGTGACACAAACTCAGTGCTTTAGTCATTAAATAATATCAGGCTCCTGGGCGGCACGGTGGTGTGGTGGTTAGTACTGTCGCCTCACAGCAAGAGGGTTGCCGGTTTGATCCCGGGTGTGGGAACCCTTCTGTGCGGAGTTTGCATGGGGCTACATTTTGGTGAAAGTTGCAAATCTGTAGCACATAGGGTTGATTTGTCGTGAATTTTCAAACTTTTGAACTTTAGAGGCTTGCTGTAGCGCCACCATCAGGACTATTGGCCTGTTTTTGCAGCTTAGGCAATCTGACATGGGACTGGATCTTTGTGCAAAGTTTGGTGATTTTTCGCGCATGGTAGGATTTCCTCGGAAGAAGAAGAAAGAAGAAGGAGAAGAACATGCAGGATAACAATAGAGTCCTGGCAGCTTAGGCTGTCCGGCCCCTAATAATAATAATAATAATAATAATAATAATAATAATAATAATAATAATAATAATGAGCAGCAGTGAATGAAAATGAGCAGTGGATAAAGGGAGCACATCTAGTGCAAGTGATTGTATGTGCAAAACAGCAGACAGCTGTGGTGTCCATAGTGTCAATAAAGTGTCCATGGTGCAGTTTACTGTGAGCAGTGCTGGTTATGTAGCCTGACAGCAGCAGGCAGGAAGGACCTGCAATAGCGTTCCTTCACACACTTTGGGTGAAAAAGTCTATCACTGAAGGAGCTCTCCAGAGCTTTTATCTCCTCCTGCAGAAATTGGGAGTCATTAGTCCTCAGAGATGACAGCTTGGCTTTCATCCTCCTTTCTCCCACCACCTGCACAGAGTCCAGAGAGCATCCCAGGACAGAGCTGGCATTCTTGATCAGCTTGTCCAGTCTCTTCCTATCTGCAGCCGAGACGCTGCTGCCCCAGCAGACCACTCCGTAAAAGATGGCTGATGCAACCACAGTGTCAAAGAAAGTCTTCAGGAGCACCTCCTGCACTCCAGAAGACCTGAGCCACCTCAGCAGGTAGAGTCTGCATTGGCCTTTCCTGTATAGTGCAGTTTTATATCTGGGTGGGAGGTTAAGAGGTCTAGACATCTGAAGTAGTTGAAAACACAAAGAATACACAAAGAAATTGAAATTACAATTACAGGGGGGCCACCTGGCACCCAATCAGGGGCCTGTGACTAAATTAGGCCTTACACACATTCTTGGTTGGTTAAAAAGCTAATTTCATGTATTTTGTTTTGGCATCCTAAGAGAAGAAGATGAAACCCTTTTTCCCATGAAACCCTATAAAAAAAATGATTCCCTACTGTTTATTTCTTTAAAGGTATTGGAGGTACTGTATTTGTCAGTGATACAAGAAAATATTTAAGTTGTGATACAATAACTTAAAGTAAGAAAATTAATCTGCTTTCCAGAAAATAATGCGATTTACTCATGCTTCAGATAAAATATTAAGAACAGTTAAAAAGTACTCTGTGGGGTGTCAGTGGCTTAGTGGTAGAGCAGGCGCCCCATGTACAAGGCTGTTGCCGCAGCAGCCCAGGTTTGACTCCAGCCTGTGGCCCTTTGCTGCATGTCACTCCCTCTCTCTCTCGCCCCAGCTCACAAGTTAAAGTTGAAACTGTATTGTAGTCTCAATATTGTTATACTTCCTGATATGATTGTTGTTGTAGTTCCTGAAGGTGAACTCGTAGATGTAGATTTTGCTGTGTTTTGTAATAGTAAGAGTTTGTTTTCACCAAAGATAGAGATATAGTACTCAATTCAGGTTCTTGAATGTAATTTTTTTCTGCTCGCGCAGGACCCAGCCAACAAGCCCACATTATTTGAAGACATACTACAAATCAGTGACAGATTCTGTCTGTAGTTTACATCTCTTCCTTCTTTTACTTTTTGACTTGCAACAAATACCAGTTATCACCAGTGTTAATTTTGACAGCCATTTTAGAATCAGTCTTAGTATTGAGACTAAAATGCTTATTGGTTTAAATCATATTTCATGTCACTTTTATCCTTCATAGTTTTAGTCTTGTTTCAGTTGACAAAAATTCTAAATATTTTAGTTGATGGAAATTCAAAACGTTTCAGTCAATGAAGATTCATGACATTTTAGTAAACTTTTAGTCATTCTGTTTTCTTTAATCTTCAAAATAATCCAGTTAGGCCAATTCATATGTCAGAAATTAGAATCATGGTGACAGGTTGTATAAAAAATCATTTAGACATTTTTTTCTAGAACTACAAATCATTTCCAAGTACTTACAGACTGTCATTTACGAGCACATAATTACTGATCATCATTTGAAAAGCTCAACATCTCTCTATTTACTGAGTTCAGACTGTTTACTTACAGCACAGCTCCACTCAGAGATAACCAAGCTTTTTACCTGCCTGTCAAACACTGAAACATAGATTTCATCTTAGTTTGAATTAACAAGATCTATTTTTAGCTTGTCATCGTTTCATTTTCATCATGGAAAAAAAGGTTGCTGATGCAAAATTTTTGTCATAGTTTTCATCAATTCCTGTGGAATCATCTTCCTGTTACGGTCCAGGAGGCAGACACCGTCTTCACATTTAAGACTAGACTTAAGACTTTCCTCTTTGATAAAGCTTATAGTTAGGGCTGGCTCAGGCTTGCCCTGTACCAGCCCCTAGTTAGGCTGACGTAGGCCTAGTCTGCCAGAGGACCCCCCTATTGATCTGTTCTGTACGACATCTATTGCACGTCTGTCCATCCTGGAAGAGGGATCCCTCCTCAGTTGCTCTTCCTGAGGTTTCTACCGTTTTTTTTTCCCCGTTAAAGGGTTTTTTTTGGGGAGTTTTTCCTTATCCCTGTGAGGCAAATTGTGATTTGTGATATTGGGCTTTATAAATAAAATTGAATTGAATTGAATTGAATCAATGATAACAAGGATATTTCAGCCTGAACTGAAGAGTTGGATGGACTTCTTGTCAGATCATCACCATCATGCATGGTTTTCCAGCTACCCCAACAATCAGGCTGGCCAGGTGTATGTAGAATTGTGAGTCACCACTGCACCCATTAGGTTGGAAGAGCCAGATAAGTTGCAACTCCAATCATGAATCTCCACCCTGAGGAACACCAACATCTTCAAAAATGGAGCCAACCCAGTGAAGTTCACCACACATTCTAATTTGCATGCAAGAAAAACTACAAGGAGAGGTTAAGTGTGTGACTTTATGTGAAGTATGTAACATGATAACACCATTTGTGGGGTGCTTATATGTTAGGCATCATATAAACCATTGTATGAGAATATATTTTTGTTGATGTTGTCTAACAATGTTGTGATCATTGCATAATGACTTTATCTGCAGCCCAGCAGCTTGGTAATGACTGCTGGTCAACATGATCTGCTGTATTATGATCTTATGAGGATTCCATCCATCCGACAACAGAAATAAAAGAATATGTAAATGAAAACAACGTTAATGTGAATTTGGCTGCATTAATTTAGAGTCCAGGGCCCAGTATTTCAAAGTGATCTGATAGGATTATTCTGGCTGGATTGGATTAAATCCTGATCTGATCGGAAAACTGGGTATTTCAACACAGATCAAGAGGATCCTGATCCTGAGGATTAGGATTCAGATCTGGTAATCCAATCCTCCCTTTAAACCAGATAAAGGCTGCATTTGGGTATTTCAAAAGTTAAGGCAGAGATTTGGATCAATTTGAGATCAAATTTCAGGATTATTTGGATCCCACCTCAGAAGTGGATTTGACAAAGCCTCAGCTCCACTTCTCCTAGATTTTGTTACTCAAGTTGTTCATTACACTTATCTAAATTAGTGTTTTAGTTGTCAGTAATTTCAAGCATAGAAAAATATTGTTTGGCCATACTTCCTGAAACTGCTGTAAATAAGAGTAACAAATACAGACCTATTTCTCAACGTCTAGTTTCGGCTAACATTGTAACTGTACCAAAACATCCAACATATGTTTGTGGTCAGACAAAGGCAAGGAAATGCAATGCAAAGCAAATGTATTTGTATAGCACATTATTATCTTTACATAGAGTGCAAGAAACAACACAGGGATTAACATAATAAGCACATGGACAACAACTCAGTCCTCTGACACTTCTGAATGAACCGCATAATACATACTAGTACTGTGTATTTTTCCACTACAACAACAGTCTGCTCTGCATACATGTAATTTTTTTTTTTTTTAAAGTCTGCTGTGTTGGCAATAACATAACGTGAAACTCTGAACAGGTTGGTGTTTAAAGAGTTCATGTATGACATACTTAAGATTAATTCCCTTTTGAATTAAGCCATAGACTGCAAAATACATCAACAAAGCCAGCTACCTCACTAGCCTGCTAGCTACTTATCATGCAAGTCAATGGAGCCGCGTTAGCTACCGTTAGCATGACCTCGGCTCAATTAGAGATTGGTACGCCCACGTTTTAAGTAGGTGACAATTCAGATAGCTGGCTCACATCAGATGGTGGATGGCCTTCGTATGGTCTTAAAACGCTACACATTAGGTAACGGTAAATTTACATTTTGTTGTGAAATCTGTGTTACCAACTGTTCCTTTGGTGAAATAGTCCGCCATAGAGACAGAGCGCAACACGTCATAATCTGTAAAACCACGCCCCTAAAGGGGAAACGTTTCAGATCCGGGGGCGGAGTCGTGAGATTTGGAAATCCGTATCCAGTCAGATTGGGATCAAAGTGATCCACCCTGCCAATGTTTTGAAATACCCAGATAAAGTCAGCAGGATCACCTTGATCTCTGACTGAGAAAAGGAGGATTTCATTATCTGGATTATTTTGATCCAGATTACAAGTTTTGAAATACTGGGCCCAGATGATCACAGAAATCAGTAGGAAACTGAACAGAGATTAACTGCCCTCTCTTCATCCCCTTTCATTTCTCTTTTTCTCTCTCACTAGTTTGACACTGTATGTGTTGAAGTGCATCATTACAAATAAAGCCCAATTCTAGCAGGTGTTACTTCCTTTTTGACAATTAACTTTCTTTCTCAAACAGAGAATGGGAATGTGGTTAATAGTCAAGCGCAATTCATAACCATGGCAACCAGACTGCAGCTACAGTAGCTTGGAGAACAGCGATATGACATTTAATGTGATGAATTTACTGTATATCAGACCATCAATGGGACAAGAATAAGCATACCAATTATCTCTCTTGCTGATTGTCTTATATACATCTATTCCTGCTGCAGCTGACGGATGTTTTAGAAACTAGACCCTGTTGGCTGCTGCTGCACTGAGGAGCCATACCGCCACACGCCAGCCACAGCACACCACAGGAAGGATCAACATGACGCTGAAGTCCGCCATTTAAAATGCTGTTATGGGATGTTTTGGAAGTTCACTGGCCACTCTCACCTTAGCTCCCAGCACTGACACCACAGTGGGCAGCACTGGTGTTCTTTTGTTTTGTTTCTTCAGCGGGACTTGTCTTGTTGCAGCATGGAAATGTGCTTAATCGATCAATCAATCAATCAATCAATCAATCAATGATTTTGTTTTTATACAATGTTGTACATGTTGTTTTGATTGGCTGCAACCTTGGCCAGGTCTCCCTTGTAATTGAGATTTTCAATCTCAATGGGACTTCCAGGTTAAATAAAGGTTAAGTATATGAATAAACAAACATATGTGCCTCAGCAGTACACACAGAAATTTACAGACAAGCAGAAACATTGAAGACTAAATACATAAGCATGCATGTACATAAGTATAAAAACAAACATGTGTGTGTGTGTGTGTGTGTGTGTGTGTGTGTGTGTATTATTATTATTATTATTGTTATTATTATTAATAAAAATATAATATTATTAATAAGATTATTGTATGCTTGTGGATTATCTTTATGTGTTTATTTAGAACTAGTATTTCATTGTCTGATTGATATGCATTTATAAAGGTTTCCTTGAACAGCCCTAAGGAAAATTATAATTTACAGCCTTTTGTTTTTTAATGGTGTTTGTTGCTTTACTTTGTGGTGGTTTAATACATTTGTAAAACAGAGTTTACTTAGTAGAGTTCAAGTTAAAAGGGTGGTAATTTGCTTGTTAAGCTGTCAGCCTATCACAGAGGCGAAGAAGAATAGAAGGGTCAGACCTGGCAATCTTGCAGAGATGGTAGCATGGAGGAGAGCAGCCAACAGGTAGTACTAAAAAGGGCTAAATAGTGAGTTGACAAGAAGTCACTGTAAACATGTACCCAGAGTGTAGGGCATTTGTTCAGGGACAATTTACGTTGATTGGCGGATCAAGAGAGGATATCAGAAGATTATCACAAGAGGACAACACAGCACTGCGAGACTCATTCTTGGAAACTGTAGTTTTTTGGCATTACACTTTGGATTGTTTTTTGTTTTTTTTCCTGTGAAGGACCTCATTAGACAGCGGCCTCTGGATTTACAGTTGTCACGATGGTGCGGTGCCCTAAGTTACTGAACTCTGCACGCATGGCTTTACTCCTTTGAGCTCCAGCATACGTACGAAATAGACTTTCACAGACTGTAACAATGACACAGCTGTGGGCCCAACTGTTTTATTGTGCAGTACATTTCATTCATAACAGTTTGTTAATAAACGGAAATGACAAACTCATTTGGGTTCCTGGTTACTTTATGGCGATTGTAAATATTATCTTCACACCGGGACATCAGTATTTCGTACTTTATTGTAACATGAAGTCCATTTGCACCAAAAAGTTAGTTAGTGAATCATAAGCACTTCAGACAGGCGTCTTTGGCTCAGAGTTAGAGTGGGTTGTCCACCAATCGGTGGAGTAGCAGGGTGCACCTTGTATGGAAGCCTCGGCCACCAGTGTATGAATGTATGTGTGAGAATGGGTGAATGTGACTCGTAGTGTAAAAAGCGCTTTGAGTGGTCAGATAACTAGAAAAGCGATATATAAGTGCATGTCCATTTTTTTTCTTTTTTATATGTTATCTTTGGTTAACAACCTTTCATCGTCATTTACAAGCATGCCAGATTTATCTTTTCTGCTTGTTGCTCTGGTGGTAATTAACACAGTACAAGCCGACTGTGAAAGCGTTACACAAATTTATTTTATGGTCTCTTAATCTGTCAGTTTAGATTTTTGTCATTTATATATTCTTCATACATACTCATATATCTTTCAGATATGCAGTTTTGTTAACTGTGTTGTATCATTTTTGGTTTTATGTATGTTTCACTTTGTCAGTTAACAATTAATAGCAGAAATTTGCATGTTGGCCGATTCTGATATTTCATTTTAAAGCCAATATCAGCTGATACCGATGATATGCCAATATTATCATGCATCCATGTATTACAGAAATACAGATATTCTCCTTAGATATTACTGCATGTCTTATAGCATGGTTATTTACAGTTTAATTCTTCAGTGGCACTTGACTAAAAGCCTTTCAGGAATCTGAAGGTGCAAGCTTTTAAGGACCTGTAGCACCTACCAGAGGGCAGCAGGGTAAAAAGGTGGTGATCCGAGTGAGATGAGTCTCTGATGATGTTTGTGGCCCAAAGAAGACAGAGAGCTCTGTAAATGGGCTCTGGTGATGGTAACAGCATGCAAGTGATTTGTTGTGCCGACCCTCTAAAGGGCTTTCCTGTCTGCTGCAGTGCAGCTGACAAACCACACCAGTGTGCTGTAAGTGAAAATGCTTTCAGTGAAGCAGTTATAGAAAATCAGAAGCTGCTGGGACAGGTTGGCTCTTTTCAGTATCCTGGGGAAATACAGCCGTGTCTGTGCCTTCTTCACCAGGGCTTTCTGCCTGTAGTCTGCCTTAGCCTCCCTGATGGCTCTCTTCAGGGTGGACCTGGCAGCACTGTATAGGTCGCTGTTGCCAGATCGTTAGATTGTATTCCAACAGCAGAAGTTTGGGACGGCTTTGTCATTAGTACTGCCTCAGTCATGTCATCAACTTGATGACTTGGTAAATGGAGGCAGGCCAACAGGATAAAAAAAAGACAGCACTGACATCCCTCGCTGTACACAAAATGCCTGTTTGTGTGTTCGAACATGAGTCAAAGGAGAGAGTCAGAAACATGCAGGTGGGTGTGTCTACGTGGACATGTAAGCGCTACCATGAGTGAGCAAAGGGATGTAGTCAAGCGCATTTATGTGTGTTGCCTAAGAGGATCAGGTAAGTACGTTTTTTCAAGCACATTAGCCAGTCAGTAATTTAGGTTGATTTCAAGTATGAGCCATTTAGTGTCAATCAATTCAACTAAGAGCTTTTCACCTCTTCCTGCAAGAGTAGTGTATGTGTGTGTTTATGTGTGTGTGCGTGCGTGCGTGCGTGAGAGAGAGGGAAAGAGAGAGGAAGGGATATTTGTAAGTGCAATTAAATTATGTTATTATTTCTGCTATAAATCAAAATTCTCTAATAGAAATCCTACCCAATGTGATTTCTGGATACCTGCACATTCAGTATTTACATTTGTGGACATGAGGCTCAGAAGGATCTAGTCCCCTCTAATATAAAATGATTGAGGCAACTGACTGTTGAATTATAAAACTGCAATTTTACCAGCTCACTCAGCTTCCTCCTTTCCAATCATGACTTCATTTAATGAGCTCTCACTTTGCAACAAGATGCTCAGTGGACAAGAAGACCAGGAGCAGGCGGCCAGTCTGCGAAATCTGTGACATTTCGCAACAGCTCTGATTATTAACTATGGAGGGCTGAAAGGCAGAAAATGAAAAAAAAAAACATTTCCAGTCATTTGGAAAGTTTTCTTCCACAGCCAACAGTAATCGTGTACAGTAAGTGCATGTTATTTATAAACCTTTTTTGTGAGCATTAAAGCCGCAGTAGGTAGAAAGCCTGAAAACGGTTGATTTTTGAGTCTCATCTGAGTTAGGTTTCATTTGTCTCCACCCTAAGCCCCTCCTACCAGACGAGCATGCGCACACAGCATTTTGATGACAGAGTCGGTATCAAGCCGCTATACCGGTCCACTAAGCACAATTTTGAGTAATGTCCGATTCACAGGTAGGAAAAACTTATTTCACAATCCACAAAAAGCTAATGTGAATAACTCTGAGCATATGAACGACCAGCAAATTCTATTTATGCTCGTGTAAAATACTGATTGACTGAGGAATACAAAAGCTAAAGTAGCGTTAGCGACAGCAGTCGCTCAATATAAATAAGAAATAGCCTGCTAATTTTAGTGTCTCGTTTAGTGTGTGATTGGCATAGACACACATTTGAAATTCTGTAAGGCTGTGCCGATGTTTATCGTAATCTGAAAATGTTTTACCTCACACTTGTTACATTTATTACTAACAGAGCAGCGTGGATTCTGGGGATGTTTATGTCCCAGAGCAGCAGTCAGAGTCAAGTGGACGGGGCAAAGGGAGGGGGCAAGCCAGGGGCTGTGGACGGGGACGTGGTCGTGGCAGGAGGTCTGGCCGGGGCAGAGGACAGCCTCAGACTGAGGCCCCTCTGGGAGATGATGACATGAGAAGAGTCCAGGACATTAGAGCTCGCCGGCTGGTGACTGAACAGGTATCTGAACATGTAACATGACTTTATATCACAAAGTTATCATTATGTAGGTCTGACAATAAATAATCATTTCCCTTGTCTACTGTCTTTCCAGGCCAGAATTCAATCACTGACCGTGCAGCAATGTCAGGACCTTCTCAGCAGGTGTCTCTTGAGGGACCCCAGCCTCATTTTTGACATACAGGCCAGCATTCCTCCTCCAGGTTCTCCGGGCCAGGGCCCCACCCAACTTGAGTGGTGTGTGTGTATGAGGTGCAGGGAAATGCCCACTTACGTTGAAAAGAAGTGCTGTGGTCAGTTACCACAACACTGCATTTCCCTGTTACCTCATATGGACCTTAACATTCTCGATGAGGGTGTCCTTCACCTGGCCCGGAGAATCTGGAATGATGTCCGGGCTCGGGAAGACCCTCAAGTCCCAGGAGAGGACAATAAGCAATTCCGTTATGCTGCTTACCAATAGTTTGTTGTGTGGCAGTATGGTGCCCTGGGACGAGGGAATAGAATAGTTATTCCAAGCTGTTGTGTCTGGCAGATACGTGACACCTACCCTGACCCCCATCACCAATATGTGGGCTTCATCTCATGAAGGCTTTGACCCACCCCCTTGCCTTCTTGGCCATTATATAGTCAGAAACAGAACTGTAAATAGTTTACATGTGTAAATGTTTAAAATTTAGTTACGTGTGGTTCTTTACTAATTTATTATTATTATTTATTACATTTTATTTTGTTTTTTACTGGTTGATGCCATTGTTTTTTTTAAATGAATCCAGTGAAGGATGAACAATTGCTTCTTTTGTTCACATAGCAGTCAGAGTATCACTACAATGCTGTAAAGAAATCCACAGCTGACTTGGGTCACACTTTTATTGCATTCAAAAATAACATTATTACACAAACATATTTACAAGTATGACAACACTTTATTTAATAAAAACAAAAACACAATCGTTGTTAGGGTCAGAGCCTGCTGAATATGTCCAACCTCTGGTCAGTATTTTTCCAGCATTGTTGGTTGTAAGGATGAATTTCACTTCACATGAAGCCCGATCATTCTAAGTAAGACAGCAGTGCCTTGAATGGACTGTCATGGGCTGACAGCAATTTCTTTAAATACAACTCTGCTGGTCTTTGTTTGGTTGATAGAAATTACGTAACTTCTTCTCTTGTATAGTAACACAATCAGTCCATGCAGTGTCTATATCATTTCTAGGAGCAAGTGTCAATATGGTTGTTATTACTGTTGGGATTCACAGGACCACAGATGTTTTGTCATTTGGTAAAATATCTAAACTGGAGATTTAAAGGCTTTTTCTTCTGCATGCTCTTTGTTCTCCAGACAAAGAGAGCTAGGTGACATCCATCTCCAGGAGGTCTCACCTTACACCTCAGTGAGACACAAGTTTCACAACTTGATTGGACAGTAATGTCACAATGACAATGCTGTCATTGAGTTATTGTTGTGATAGTTTGCAGTAGGCCATTGATTAGTTGGCTTCACCAAAGCTGAGTGTTTAGTTTGCTAATACTGTTTACAAACAGATTCTTGCATACAACTAAACAGCCAGCCTTGATTCGGCCATTTTGGTAGTCCTCTGTTGTCAGCCATTTTGTTTTGTAGGTCAAACGGCTCTTTGATCACCACACCCGCCTTTGTCTTTCTTTCTCTTCTTTCTCTCTCTCACTCACACACACACACACACACACACACACACACACACACACACACACACATATACACACCAAGCTTGTATATAGTTAGTTAGAATTTGTGTGTTTTGATTTGCTTTGCTAGTTTGTGAATAAATATAATTCTTTGGAATCATACCTGCTGTCTGTTTAATGTTGCACAAGGGTGAATGAATAGTCAACCTCTGCTGCGTCAAGAACTCAGAAATCCTTCAGGCGTTACTGTTAATTTTGATTGTTGTCATTAATTTAATTATTAATCAAACTCCAAATTAATAGTATAGCGTATTTTATGAGACTGATATCTTTAACTGACTATCATCTTTCCCTTTACGGGAATGGTGCCCCATGAGGTGATTTACTGTTAATTAAGTCACATTATTTAACATAATTATTAATTATTAATAATAATTGTTAATTATTTCCGATAGCCAATTAAATCCAACATATTTGGTGCCACCGTGTGAAGCCCGAATTTATGTTCCCAACATTTATGGTGCCCTGTGGTGAGGCCTAAAATGTGTTGAACCCAACATGACTTTAGTATATGAATCATAATATCAATCAATCAATTTTATTTATAAAGCCCAATATCACAACTCACAGTTTGCCTCACAGGTATTTACAGCATACAACATCCCTCTGTCCTTAGGACCCTCACAGCAGATAAAGAAAAACTCCCCCAAAAAAAACCCTTTAACGGGGGAAAAAAAAACGGTAGGGATCCCTCTTCCAGGACGGACAGACATGCAATAGATGTCGTACAGAACAGATCAGCATAATAAATTAACAGTAATCCGTATGACACAATGAGACAGAAAGAGAGAGAGACAGAGACAGAGAGAGATGCAGGACAGACGGTAATGACAGTAGCTTACAACAACATTAATGAAAGTAATAATATTATAATTAATAATAATATATTATTATCTGATAATATACATGTGTGACAATAATCATATGTGTATGATAACAGTAGAAGTATGACTAATGATAACAGCAGCGGCAGGAGGCATCTGGCAGGACCACGGCAGCAGCACAACCACACACATCACACTATCCAGGCACCGCTGCAATACGAGTTAACCTGAGAGACAGTGGAGCAAAAGGATAATAGATCTCTATAGGTGTTGAAAAAATTTTTGTAATCAATAAAATCTACAGGCAACCTCTGTCAATTATTTTATGGAGGCTACAACCTTTATCCCACCACTCTTTGACCCAGTCAAGCATTTTTCAAAGTTTGCATCATAACAAAAAGTAAATATGAATTTTAAATGTATTTTGGTAAAAATTTAATATAATCTTTATGGTCAAGGAATGTGATTTCAAATAAGTGCAAACAAAGTGGTAGGTGAGTCATATTCAGGATTTGTGAAGTAGACAAAAACAATAGCTCAATATCTATGACCAAAATATCTCAGTCTTGGTATTTTAATGATAACCTCTGTTATTTTTGATGATTCATTTTACTGTAACACAGTGAATGAAATCTGGACAAGTCAAATGAGCAGTACAAATTCAAAATCCACAGCCAATATTTAGTTTCATAAGAATGAATCGATACATGTATATCACCCTGCCCCAAATTTAAATATGTGACTTCTGCAAGAGTGCTCTGGCATGTCTACATTTTGTCCCAAAATGAAAATGAATGACAGGTGGTGTATGTCAGATATGGGATGAAAATGTTTGGATTGGGTTTCAGAAAAAGCATACAAGGAGGTCAACGCAAAGAACTTATATACCTGCTCCTCGGCTGACTTGTGTCCGGAGCAGCTCCTCTGTGGTTAGAGGTGAGATACCACATAGTCCACCATACTGCCGGGGGTCATCAGGCCTCTGGCTTCTCACACGTGGCATGCCTCTGCCTGCTGTGGTACGGCTTTGGAGGATGGCCCTCTGGAGTTCAGGAATCTAGCTGCAGTCCTTTTCAACCTTCATGACATACAGGCTCCACTTCCGTGACTTCTTGTTGAACAGCTTCCTGTATCTGACATGATGAAAGTAAGAATTTGACCAAAACAGGGAAAAGATGGTTACCGCAAAAATCAATTCAGAAAACTGCTAAAATGTAAGAGTGACATTTATTATAATTATTCAACACATGTGCTTCATACGTTCAGCTTGTATAAAGCTCACACACCTATGTTTTAGCAGGTGTATTGTTTTTTTAAAGTTTGGTTTAGTTTATTAGGATCCCCATTATCTGCAGCAAATGCTGCCGATATTCTTCCTGGGGTCCAATACATAACCAAAGTGACTGTTCACTTCAAAATGTTTAGAAGAATTATCTGGCCTATAGTGTTATTTCTCCATCTTGACTGTTTTGGTGTGAGCTGCCAAGTTTTCGAGATACTGGCCGTCGAGATTTCTGCCTCCTCTCAAATATACTGGGACTAAATGGCACAAGTTCTGTGTTGCTCTAAACACCATAACAATACATGTGAACAAAAATCAAATCAGTGTCTTTTTTTCAGAAGTCATGACCTTGCTCCTCAAAATAATCCATAGACATTGTTGTGAGCAATGTTATGTAGGAAGTACTTTATTTCTGCAGTAGAGTCTACCAGAATTACTTTTAAATCTACCTGAACTACTTTCTTTTTACTAGACAGAGAATATTTCTTACATCAAACTGCTCACAACATCCGTGGATTATCTTCAGTAACCAGGTTGTGATTTTTGTGAAGAGACACTGGTTTTGAATTTTTCAAATGTATTTTTTCGGTGCTCTGAGGACCACAAGACTTGTGCCATTTAGCTCTAACCCTAACCCATTGTATTTGAGAGAAGACTGACATCTCTCTGCATTGTAATACAGTACAGGCCAAAAGTTTGGACACACCTTCTCATTCAATGCGTTTTCTTTATTTTCATGACTATTTACATTGTAGATTCTCACTGAAGGCATCAAAACTATGAATGAACACGTGGAGTTATGTACTTAACAAAAAAAGGTGAAATAACTGAAAACATGTTTTATATTCTAGTTTCTTCAAAATAGCCACCCTTTGCTCTGATTACTGCTTTGCACACTCTTGGCATTCTCTCCATGAGCTTCAAGAGGTAGTCACCTGAAATGGTTTTCCAACAGTCTTGAAGGAGTTCCCAGAGGTGTTTAGCACTTGTTGGCCCCTTTGCCTTCACTCTGCGGTCCAGCTCACCCCAAACCATCTCCATTGGGTTCAGGTCCGGTGACTGTGGAGGCCAGGTCATCTGCCGCAGCACTCCATCACTCTCCTTCTTGGTCAAATAGCCCTTACACAGCCTGGAGGTGTGTTTGGGGTCATTGTCCTGTTGAAAAATAAATGATCGTCCAACTAAACGCAAACCGGATGGGATGACATGTCGCTGCAGGATGCTGTGGTAGCCATGCTGGTTCAGTGTGCCTTGAATTTTGAATAAATCCCCAACAGTGTCACCAGCAAAACACCCCCACACCATCACACCTCCTCCTCCATGCTTCACAGTGGGAACCAGGCACGTGGAATCCATCCGTTCACCTTTTCTGCGTCTCACAAAGACACGGCGGTTTGAACCAAAGATCTCAAATTTGGACTCATCAGACCAAAGCACAGATTTCCACTGGTCTAATGTCCATTCCTTGTGTTTCTTGGCCCAAACAAATCTCTTCTGCTTGTTGCCTCTCCTTAGCAGTGGTTTCCTAGCAGCTATTTGACCATGAAGGCCTGATTCGCGCAGTCTCCTCTTAACAGTTGTTCTAGAGATGGGTCTGCTGCTAGAACTCTGTGTGGCATTCATCTGGTCTCTGATCTGAGCTGCTGTTAACTTGCCATTTCTGAGGCTGGTGACTCGGATGAACTTATCCTCAGAAGCAGAGGTGACTCTTGGTCTTCCTTTCCTGGGTCGGTCCTCATGTGTGCCAGTTTCGTTGTGGCGCTTGATGGTTTTTGCGACTCCACTTGGGGACACATTTAAAGTTTTTGCAATTTTCCGGACTGACTGACCTTCATTTCTTAAAGTAATGATGGCCACTGGTTTTTCTTTAGTTAGCTGATTGGTTCTTGCCATAATATGAATTTTAACAGTTGTCCAATAGGGCTGTCGGCTGTGTATTAACCTGACTTCTGCACAACACAACTGATGGTCCCAACCCCATTGATAAAGCAAGAAATTCCACTAATTAACCCTGATAAGGCACACCTGTGAAGTGGAAACCATTTCAGGTGACTACCTGTTGAAGCTCATGGAGAGAATGCCAAGAGTGTGCAAAGCAGTAATCAGAGCAAAGAGTGGCTATTTTGAAGAAACTAGAATATAAAACATGTTTTCAGTTATTTCACCTTTTTTTGTTAAGTACATAACTCCACATGTGTTCATTCATAGTTTTGATGCCTTCAGTGAGAATCTACAATGTAAATAGTCATGAAAATAAAGAAAACGCATTGAATGAGAAGGTGTGTCCAAACTTTTGGCCTGTACTGTATGTGTTTTTGATTTTTGGGTGAACTGTCTTTTAAGCACTTACTCAACGGAGCCATCTGCTTTTCTCTGCACTGGTCGATGGACATGATGGTTGTAATCCAAACCGACAAGTAGGGTGCGAGCTGAATACACAGGTGGAGTGAAGCTGAATCTCTTGCTGGCATACATCAGTATGTGATTGTGAAAGGACTCCAGTTCTGCTGTAGATCTAAACAGTGAAAACACACGATTAGCTCTTTCATATTGTCATGAACCTATAAGGGATAAAAACATTTTGATTGAAAAATACTGTCACAATCAGTTGTGAACAGCAAAAAAAATAAATAAAAAAGGCACGTGATCAAGTACTGTATGATTTACAATTATCTGCATTTTAGAGACTTGTCAGGAGGGGGTGTCGTGCTCTAAATGATTGATTTGTTTAACACTTGTGAACATAAAGATAAATATGTACAATCCACGCCAACTTAACTAAAACTCAGGTACTTCTCAACTTCCCCCAGCCAGCATTCATTTAGCACTATCTCGGCGAGTGCATCGTGTGCCACAGATCCCTTCTGTATCTACTCCTTGTCCCTGTTGTCTGACAAGGGACCATGGTGACAGGCGTCAAGAGCCCACTCGTGTTCTCCAGCGACGTGGTGGAGTACGCCTGTCCACATAGCCTATGAAAACAATGCCACATCAGCAATATTTCTACACATTAACAGCTAAAATGACAGAGGTTTTATCAGGCATTTCTGGCTATCATGTGTAGCATCATAAATTACTTTTCATGTAGTACTTACAAAGAAGTCATCATAGTTGTCTGCCATTTTGGCACAAAACCAAAAGTGGTTATACACATCCTTGGTCCAACGGAGGAAAATGGAGCACCCCTTCTTCTGGCCGGCCTGAACACATAATGAAATTAAAAAAACAAATGAGATAAAATTATTAGTGAAAACAGGCTATTATTGTGGAGCAATGACAACAACATCAAACAAAGTACATTACATAATATTACCTGGTGGATCTTCTTCCCAAGGTGTTTCGATCCATGCCACATGTCAAGGGTATGATGAACTTCCCATGATTTATATATGACTTTGGCTGTATGAAAATTGAACAAAATAAATGTATGAGTATAAACATCTGTAGCACTCCTACATGAGTTAACACATGAATGAGAAATGAACAAAACAAATAAACTATATACTTACTAAGTGCAACTATCTGGTTATGAGCGTCAGTACATATTTCGCTCAGATTTGCCAGGTCCTGACAAAGTATGTCAAAAGTCCGGATGAATCCTTCCTTCTCCATTATGACACTGTTCCGTGCTGTTTTTCGCTTGTCCACTGTCACCATAGAGATGATTTCTTTGGAGTCATTCTCCATTACGTTGTATGTGCAGTATTGTGCACAGAATCCGGGCTGTCCATCCGACCATCTCCTTTAAAACAAAATACAAATAAAATATTCAGAAATTGCACCACACTTTTTTATGCTTCACTGTAAACAATATGACACTGACTAATAGCCTTCATTAAAACTAATCTCTCTGTGTTAAAAGTGGAACTTACCCAGGACGACAACACTGGGTTTTGGCTGTAGCCGGGAAATAATGGCACTTTGCTTCTCTTCCCAGAACTGCTTGATGGTGTCTACACAGCAGGTGTCTTGGATTTTGAAAAAGGTCGACCTTCCCACCATCCCCATGTTCATGAATTTGAAGAGCAGTGCCACCTTTGCATAGTTATTTCCAGAGAGGAGGATATTCACAGCCAACATGAAGTCCCCCACCTGCATCCCATACTTGAGATTGGGCTGTGAACTCCAATGCCACACAGTGTGACCAAAGGGACACACCTGAGGAAAAAAATGAAAGAAAGCAAAATGTTTTAGTGAGCAAATCGAAGCTTAATGTAAAGGTAGTGTAGTAGCAAATGAACCAAGGTATTGTATGGTTCCTAATAAAGACAGAGACTGCAGCTACTTGTGCTGCATATATTTAGTGCCATACAACTATACATGACATTGACAAAAAGTGAAAACATTACAAAAAAACATAATATCAATACTGAAAAATTAGTACCCACCCACTCAATGATGGCTGCTGTGGCCCTGGATGTGACCTTCACCTGAAATGGTCCAGGGGTCTGGCACTCCGCAAAGGTCACAGGGTCCTTGGCAGTACACATGGGGATGGGCAGCTGAAGGTACTCAGCCAACAGCTTCAAGTTCAGATGATAGGCAATAGAAGCTCGCTGGCGAATGTCTTTTTCACTCTGAGGCTGGAGCTTCTCAGGCATCTCAGGCGCATCTGTACAAGTTACATCCATGTCTGAGGAATCATGCATTGTGTCCTCCATACTGATGGCTGGAAATGCATCCAAGTGAATGCTTGTTTTGAGAGCACCACCAGTTCTGTTGGAACAGTATAATGCACTACTAACACTGAACTATCAAAGAGCCATATCATTACAGATATATAGGACACTTGTTATTTTATTACATGAGAGATGCATCAATTGGCATTTTCTTGGGCTGTTATGATTTCCATTTTTAAGGGAATAAAAAAAGATTTTTGTAACTTTTGTAACACAAACATTTTAGAAACTATTCTTTAAGGTAAAATTAAATTGATGTTTAGAATAACACACTGACTATAATAACTCTTACATTTTCTACGAAAGTGCTCCAAGTTACAGCCAGGCCTTACCAGATTATTATCAAAGGGAGCACAATTAAATCCTAAACTGTACATAACTGGATATGTGATGCTGACTGGCTGTTCTCTGGTCAAGGCCATTCACGCTAAAAAATATCTGGTTGTCAGTCAACTGGTGCATCCCTGAATTACATTCCTTACACTCAGACAATGTGATGACAGGCTCTAACACCACAAATGAAAAAAATACAAATTAAACAAAGAAAGTACATCATAGATTGTAACATATACCACAGAAAAGGTATGTGTGACTTACCGAACACAAAAAGGGGGGACAAAATCGCTGTCACTGTCATCATTGTCATTACTGTTGATTTCCTTAATCTTCTCCTCCTCCAAATACGAGACAGAGTCTTTACCAGGGTACCAGGTGTCATCTGCCCAGTCAATTCTAGAGGTAGGATAAAAAAATATACACTGACGTTATATTGAGCCAATATACTGAGCCACCCATGGCCAAAACATAAAAGAAATTCACAAATACATTAAACTTACGTGGAATTCTGAATGTCATTAAACTCTTCCACATTGATTTTGTCGGCATTTAGATCCAGCGATATACTAGGCACAGTAAAATAATATGAGAATAATGTCACACAACTACATTACTAATGTTTATAAAAGAATATTTATTTGAATAAATGGAAAATATACCTTGCATCAAGTTGCTTCAGTGATGCGTCCTCATTGTTGCTGGAGTCCAGCTCTGCTACTCCAACAACAGAGAAGTCATCATCTCTGAAATTAAAATGAACCCGAGATGGCATTTGTCTTGATAAATTCAGCTGATGATTCACCCCTTCACCCGATTTAAGGTGAAGACACCAATGGAAATGGCTATTTGGGCCAATTCTGCTTTCACAATAGCAAACAAAAACAAGTTATACTCACCGGTCAGGTAGAGATCAAGCCAAAATACTTGACTCTGCTGGGTCAGGCAGTCTGGCACTATAGCTACCCTTCCATGGAGTAGAGGTTAACCTCATTTTGTCATAACTGCAAGAAACATACACACAATACCATTATAGTTTTTGATAATGCATGTTGTTGCAAGGAAATATATAACAAACAACACAGATTGAAATTCTGACAGATAAGATTAGCTTTATTGGTCACATCTTATATATTTACTAGATTCTAATAGCTGTCAGGCCTGTTCAGATTGTGACTGTAAACTTGTCAACATAAACAACTATCCACTATGTCAACTTTGGTGAGTTGGGGGATGGGTTCTGTTTTATGGTCTGTATGTTTTGGAAGTATGAAAGCAAATTAAACAGAAGAAACTCTATTATATCAAAACAGAGACTAGAACATCTCAGGGAAAATGCATTTCTTCCATGGGACAAGAAACAATATTGACTGACTGATGACAAACACAAAATGAGAACAACTACAGGCTTACTTATCCAAGAAGATAAAAAATAACATGATGCACTATTTAATCTGACTTCTTGACATTGCCCCAAAGAACATTTATTCATCTGCTATAGTATCACGTAGCTTATATGGCGATCGGGATGATTGATTAGGGTTATATGGCAACATATAACTTACAAGTAAGCGTAACTGTCATTCATTTTGATTATCACATCAGTTGAGGTCCCATAATCGCCATAAAACGCTAGAATTACCTTCAAGCTGTTTTGGCGAACTTATAGGCGTAAAAGCCCTTGGATATGGTATATTGTGATTCGCAGCTCTCACTAGCCACGTAAACACGGATGCCAAATAGTTTCAAATGTAAGCTTTAGCTACAGTTAGCAAAACATAAACACAGACTTCTAACAGTTTCAACCGTAATCTTTACTTATGGTTAGCAGACGGCTAAACTGTTAGCAGCATTCAACATACCGGTAGCCGTTTGTCATCTGCTTTCATGAAATCTAACTACACAACATAACTATCACCGCAACACATTACAACAAATATTACAAGGTTATTCATTTAGCAACTTACCTGTCCAAGAGAAGAGTGGCCAGCTCAGAATCCAACTTAAGACCTAGGCTATCCTGCAGTTCTCTCCATTTCTGGAATGTTCTGCCGATACTGACACGACTTTTGTTCCTTTTTTTGTCAGCCTTTCTTTTATGTTCTCTCTTTTCTACTTCTGTCTTCCATTTTTTTGGGTTGTTTAGCCGTGTAGGCAGTTGTAGCCAATGCTGGAATAGCTACTTTACCAGGTGCACTGGTCACCATTGCCGCTTGCTCTCCCCTTCTGCCGGCGGCACGGGAATGCACATATGCAATAGAACAGCCAATAGGAACGCAATGGTCTGAACTGATTTACATTATGCTTAGAGGATATTATGAAATTTTCACTCAATTATACCAAAACAGTGTTGCCTACTGGAGCTTTAAAGCAGGTAATTTGTTGATAAAATGACATAAACAAGTGTACAATGTGTAAAGCTACACCTCACACACAGTGTAATTATTTGGGGGTGTTGTGTCATTGCACTCAATCTGAGCATGAAGTTGATTGATTTTTAACGGAGGAATAGCAGCAGCACTGGGTTTGTTGGCTCCCAGCATTTCAAAACACCACCAAAACACCATATCCCATCATATTTGCTGTGTACTCTCTGTGTCTGAATAATGTGTCATTGCCTTTTCTCATAAAGAGTTTCATTACACAGAGAGACACAGCTACGTATGTGAACCTTTTCAATCCAGTCACCATGTTTGCATAAGAGTTGCTTGGGAACTGTGCTGATGATATTCTGAGTGCTTATTTCACTCCTGCTCCAGTTATATGAACAAACAGTTAAAGCCTTACCAGAAAAAGGAAATTTCTCTCAGTGTTAAGGTATTTTCTCCCAGACATATGGCAACAAAGATTCTTTTAACGTTGGAAGGAGATTTTGAGTTTTCTTGTAAATCTTAAATTCAGCTCCTGAAAAATAATCCACTCTTGTCTCACGTAAGTTTGATTTTTTCCACACCTGTAAGATTGATAAATAAACTAAATTGACTTACAATTGGGATTTCGTATCATCATATTACAACTTTGCCTTTGTTATTGACAGTGTATTTAGCAAATGTGTTTCCACCACTGAAGGACAATCTTTCTGATTGCTGGTAATCTAATTCTTGGTCTGTAGATATGACAGTATTTGACCTTGTAGACAGCTGTTAGTAAAACAGTCTCACCAATCTAGTCATATCACATGATCTTCCTCAACAGATGCAAGGAAAAATTAAAGCTGCAAGCAGCGTCGGGTGGGACTTTGGACTCACACCGTTTTGGACTCCAGCTCACATAGACAGTTAAAGACAAACGTTTTCGACGATTGTAGACCCCTCTCCACTCTAGCTCACAGCTGACAATTTCTCAACATTTGCTCATGTTACTTTCAGAGGCACTAGCTCACTTCCTGTTGGATTTAGGTCAGGGGTGTCAGCATGTGATTTGTAGTTCTTGATGAGACAAACAAGCCAGTTTTGGTTGATCTTTCTATGACATTCCTACAGGCGGCAGTGGCCATTTTCGCACCAATGGGGCCCCACATCATGCAGTAGGTGTCCATTTTTCCTTTTTGCCCCTGCACTTCAAACATCGGCCTTCAGCCGAAGTCCCTAATAATACTGATAATACACTGAACAAAAATATAAACGCACCACTTTTGTTTTTGCTCCCATTTTTCATGAGCTGAACTCAAAGATCTAAAACATTTTCTATCCACACTAAAGACCATTTCCTCACAAATATTGTTCACAAATCTGTCTAAATCTGTGTTAGTGAGCACTTCTCCTTTGCCGAGATAATCCATCCCACTTCACAGGTGTGGCGTATCAAGATGCTGATTAGACAGCATGAATATTGCACAGGTGTGCCTTAGGCTGGCTACAATAAAAGGTCACTCTGAAATGTGCAGTTTTGCTTTATTGGGGGGGGGTCAGAAAACCAGTCAGTATCTGGTGTGACCACCATTTGCCTCACGCAGTGCAACGCATCTCCTTCGCATAGAGTTGATCAGGTTGTTGATTGTGGCCTGTGGAATGTTGGTCCACTCCTCTTCAATGGCTGTGCCAAGTTGCTGGATATTGGCAGGAACTGGAACACGCTGTCGTATAGGCCGATCCAGAGCATCCCAAACATGCTCAATGGGTGACATGTCCGGTGAGTATGCTGGCCATGCAAGAACTGGGATGTTTTCAGCTTCCAGGAATTGTGTACAGATCCTTGCAACATGGGGCCGTGCATTATCATGCTGCAACATGAGGTGATGGTCGTGGATGAATGGCACAACAATGGGCCTCAGGATCTCGTCACGATATCTCTGTGCATTCAAAATGCCATCAATAAAATGCACCTGTGTTCGTTGTCCATAACATACGCCTGCCCATACCATAACCCCACCGCCACCATGGGCCACTCGATCCACAGCGTTGACATCAGCAAACCGCCCCCCCACGGCGCCTCACATGCTGTCTGCCATCTGTCCTTAACAGTGAAAACTGGGATTCATCCATGAAGAGAACACCTCTCCAACGTGCCAGACGCCATCGAATGTGAGCATTTGCCCACTCAAGTTGGTTACGACAACGAACTGCAGTCAGGTCGAGACCCCGATGAGGACGACGAGCATGCAGATGAGCTTCCCTGAGACGGTTTCTGACAGTTTGTGCAGAAATTCTTTGGTTATGCAAACCGATTGTTGCAGCAGCTGTCCGGGTGGCTGGTCTCAGACAATCTTGGAGGTGAACATGCTGGATGTGGAGGTCCTGGGCTGGTGTGGTTACACATGGTCTGTGGTTGTGAGGCCGGTTGGATGTACTGCCAAACTGTCTGAAACGCCTTTGGAGATGGCTTATGGTAGAGAAATGAACATTCAATTCACGGGCAACAGCTCTGGTGGACATTCCTGCAGTCAGCATGCCAATTGCATGCTCCCTCAAAACTTGCGACATCTGTGGCATTGTGCGGTGTGATAAAACTGCACATTTCAGAGTGGCCTTTTATTGTGGCCAGCCTAAGGCACACCTGTGCAATATTCATGCTGTCTAATCAGCATCTTGATACGCCACACCTGTGAGGTGGGATGGATTATCTCGGCAAAGGAGAAGTGCTCACTAACACAGATTTAGACAGATTTGTGAACAATATTTGTGAGGAAATGGTCTTTAGTGTGGATAGAAAATGTTTTAGATCTTTGAGTTCAGCTCATGAAAAATGGGAGCAAAAACAAAAGTGGTGCGTTTATATTTTTGTTCAGTGTAATAATAAACGTACCAGAAACAATAGGGACCTCTGACTCTCGCCGTCTCGGCCTCCGACTCATGTAGACAGTGCGAATTATTATTATTATCCTCATGTGTGCTCTGCCCACGATGTCCTGTAGTCTATGTGAGGGACATGACAAAAGTTCAAACAGTAATCCCATCTTAATTGTTGTTTGAAAGCAGGGACAGGGAGAGAATGTAGGACTGTTAATTGGTATTTTTTTCCACCTGAACAATAAAGTGAAACAATTAGTTATGTAAATGAATGCCCTGACATTTGTCTTTCGCCACATTTTCAACCACTGTATTAACAAAAATGTAACTGTGATATGTCAGCTATGGAAACAAAATGTCTTCTCCAAAACATCCACATTGAAATGAAATACACTCTAATGTAATAAAGAAATAATATAATGTTAACAACAAAATGGTGTCTGTTATACTGTTAAGAATTGAGGTGTTCCCCATGTACTGTAAAAGACAAAGGTCTGTGGTGACATTACTCCTGGTTTGATCACACATTGTGATCTAAGTACAGAAATATATAAATACATAATATACAGTACATTTTAACAGGATAACAAATATTAACATGGATAAAACATGAATTATAAAGGAGGGTAAATCATAAAAGAAAACAATTTTTACAAAGACTAAAGTGGTGATCAAACAAAGGAGCTTGTAATTTTGGAGTGTAACATTTCCTCAAAGATGTGCGTACTTCCCTGATGTTTGTAACACTCTGTTATGGACTTGTTCCTGAAATGAGGTAATTTGCTGTAACCCTCCAGGTCATTCAGTTGGGTTCAGAGAAGTGATATTGATGAAAATAAATGGAAATACTTTTAAGGTCATTTTTAAAGTAATTTAAAACCTCTTGACCTGTTGAAGAGCTTGGGTGTACAACAAATGAATGCGGTCATTTTCAAGTTCATTTTTAAAAAAGTAACGGGTTCTTATGAAGGTGGTGTGATCTTATATTTTGAAAGTTGTAGACATAACCCATGTGACCTAATGAAACTTTGAAATCATTTGAAATCATGTGATCTAGTGGAAGCATGATTGATGTGTACTGTCTGCTGTGAGGATATAAGTAACAACAGGCAGACACAAATATATACTAGTTAATGTCAGTGGAAAAAGCTGCAGATTTGATTTAAATTCTAAATGAGGCAAAAGATTTTGACCTAGAAATCTTGTATTTACATGTTTTTGCTATCAGGCATTTATTTAGGAAGTTGTAGGAATGAGCCACATGAGCATGTGTGTAATGTCAGGTGTGTGTGATGATGAGAAATACCCACAAAAATTCAGTGTTGTTCCTTATAAATTTAACTTTGAACTTTGATGCCCCCCTCTTTCTACAACATTCCTATGGGCCACAGCGGCCATTTTAGTGTGTCTAGGTGGCGCGAAAATCGTCAGGAGGTTTTGTGGCACGTCACCTTTAGGAGCCCATAAAATCCGAATCGTTTGGGTAATGACAAAGTTGTTCAGAGGATTTGTTCAGCAGGGGATGATCTGTCATGTGTACGAGTTTGAAGCTGATATGATAAACGGTATAGAAGAAGATATTTTTTGAAAAAGTTTGAAAAAGCACATTTTTGAGGCGAAATCTTACTTTGAAAGGGCAAATAGCTCACTTTTGACACTTTAGGGGTTATTTTTTTCATTTTATCAAATTTTCGCTAGTCCTGACATGCGTGCCAATTTTGGTGAGGATGTGGGCATGTTTAGGGGGTCAAATTCAACCTCAAAGAGGCGGCGGGAGAAAGAAAGAAAGAAAGAATAATAATGAACACGCCAAAAACAAGGTAATTCTTCAGCCGAGGCCCCTAATAATAAACGTTCCAAAAACAATAGAATCAGAATCAGAATCAGAATATCTTTATTGTCATTGTAACAGGTACAACAAAATTTCAGTGCAGTCCTTGACAGTGCAAAACGAGCTAATAAATAGTATAAAAAATAGTAAAAAAGAGAAGAGAAGGAACACATAAAAACAATATAAGAACACATAGTGACGGTATCACTATGTGTTACTGTGACTAAGAACACATAGTGACGGTATCATAAAGTGCATATAAAGTGCATGACCGGTTATGGGGAAGTGCATGTGTTTTGTAAGTCACTCAATGTCCATCAGTATTTTATGTAACAATGGCTGTAGGGTAAAAACTGTTTTTAAGTCTATTTGTACGTGTTCTGATGACCCTGTGACGTCTGCCTGATGGAAGCAGTTCAAACAGATTGTTTCCGGGATGTAACGAGTCCTGTGATATGGTGAGGGCCTTCCTGTGGCAGAGGCAGCTGTGTAGCTCCTTCAGTGGTGTCAGAGGGCAGCCGATGATCTTTTGGGCCACCCCTGCAGCACGTTCTTCTGTGCCACTGTGCAGCTGGCAAACCAAACACAGAGGCAGTATGTCAGGCTGCTCTCGATTGAGCACTGATAGAAGGACACTAGCAGCTTCTGAGGGATGTTGTGTCTGTTGAGAATCCTCAGGAAATACAGTTGCTGCTGGGCCTTCTTCACCAGCTCTGCTGTGTTTTGAAGTGACAAAAATCGGTGCCTGGAATTGGGCCAGACGGCACCCGACCCTGTCCTTCGTGTTTCCTCCAAATCGTCAGTTATCTATTCAGTGCCTTAGGTTCAGCTGGCAGGTACTTAGAAAAACACTGGAGATAGGCAGGATCTGGTGCAATTGAGTTTATTGTGTTTACAGGCAATAACACAGACAAACTCACGAGTCAGCCTCCGGAGGATGACTGAAAAATTGCTTTCAGTACTCTGGCTTATATGCTGGTGGAGGTCGAAGAGACCTCCACCCATTTCTATAGTCCTTCCCCTTTCAACCCGTTTCTACTGGTGGCAGACTCTCCGCTCTTGTTCCGGCTCAACTGTAGTGTGCCACCAGTATCTCCGGAGCTGTTCTCACTCTATTTTTTAAAAAACATGTCATCCTGAGGGACTCTCATGCTACAGTCCCTCATGCTTCCGTGCGATATGACCCATTACACATATACTAGGTAATACAATCATTTGAGTGTGTGTGTGCCTTCCCGTGTAATATAAACCCTTTGGTGCAGCAGGCAATACAATCAAGTGAGTGTGCTCTCTTCGTTATACAGTACATGGTATCTTGCATAAGCTTACATAAGTGCCAGTGTAAGTTCACAACATCATGAGAATGCATTATATCCCTACACAATATATGGTGCGTTTAAGGAAGTTCACTGTAAGTTCACAACAGCATTTGAGGAAGTCTGCTACAAGTTCACAATAGTTTTGAGGAAGTTCATTGTAAGTTCGCACCTGAGGTGTCACTAAGAGTTCACGCCGTTACATTGCATATCACACCTAAATGCAGTATTAGTTTTTATAATAGTCTACACACAAACATGGTTATACAACTGTTTGTTTTCTTTATGCTATATAGGCCGGATAAAATACACTTTTACACTACAGTTTGTGCCCCATGTCAAGTTGTCTGTGATGTGGACTCCCAGGAAATGGAACACTGAGACCCTCTTCACACACTCTCCTCTGATGTGGAGCAGGTTGTTATCCCGACACCACGCCGTCAAGTGCTCCACCTGGGCCCGGTGGGCAGACTCATCTCCTCGCGAGATGAGCCTCACCACGGTGGTGTCATCCGTGAGCCTTTGGCTGAGGTCCCTAATAAAAGAAGGAAAGGTTATAACATCAGTGACAACGTTCAAGGAGCGATACTTTGGTGTCAGTTCTATTGAAGTGAATGTGGCGGACGCAGCATGTTATCTTTGTTGTTTCAACTTTGGTTGCAAAAAGCACACGTTATGTAATGCTTACTGATGTTTTTTTTAAAGCCTCTGTGCCAGTGATACCCATGGCCAGAGGCATTATGTTTTCAGGTTGTCCGTCTGTACATCCATATCTCCATACGTATGTACATCCGTCCCATCGTTGTGAACATGAAATTTCAAGGACGCCTCAAAGGAATTTCTTCACGTTTGGCACAAAGGTTCACCCAGACCCAGTGGTCAAAAGCCAAGGTCAATGAGACCTTGCATCTGTTTCATTCTCGTGAACATAATACCTCAAGAACACTTAAAGGGAATTTCTTTAAATTTGACACAAATGTCCACTTGGACTGAGGAAGAAACAGATTAGAATAATGTGGTCGAAGGTCAAAGGTCAAGGTCATATTCTAATTGTGAGGATAATCGTACACAAATGTCTAACAGGATAAAAGAATTAAGTGATGACATTTTAAATCCAAAAGGTCAAAGGTCAGTCTCACTGTGACATCTTAATATTCTGCATAAAACCTTATTAAATGTCATATCTCAGGAACAGAAGGGGAGACATTTGTTCAGATACTGAACTGGTGACTCTACTTTTGAGTGTCCACCTTGAAACTGTGCTGGTGCTGGAGGCATAAAACTGCAGGGCACATAAAGTGACAGAGTAACAAATAAACAGACAAACAACAGCAACAGCAGCAGCAGCAGCATGGCTAAGGTAACCTTTTATGGTGTGCAATGGTGAAAATAGTCCAGTGCAAAAAAGTCAGGAGGTAGCTGTTCTAACTCCATAGCTGCAGAGCTACAGAGGAACAGAGCTAAAGAGCCCCACCAGAGTTCAACAATCTAACAGCTTCAGGGAAGAAGCTGCTCCTCAGTCTGGTGGTCCTGCTCTTAATGTTCCACAGCCTCCTGCCTGAGGGGAGGGGGACAAAGAGTTTGTGTGCCGAGTGAGTGGGGTCTTTTGTGATGCAGGAGGCCCTCTTCCTGCATCTGGAGGTGGAAATGTCCGTGGTGGTGGGGAAGCTTATTTGTGTGGCACAGTCATTTGTGTGGCTTTCACCACTCTCTGCAGAGCCTTCTTCTCTGCCGCAGAGCAGCTACCATGCCAGACGGTGATGCAGGAACAAATGACATTTTCCACCGTGCCCCTGTAGAAGGAGGATAGGACTGAGCTCCCCTGGTGGTGGTGTGCCTTCCTGACCAGACTGGAGGTGTTGGTACTCCATTTCAGGTCGTTATTTAAGGTGCACACTCAAGTACCTGTAACTGGAGACCACTTCCTTGTGAAGTCCACAACCATCTCCTTTGTTTTTTTAACATTGATGCAGAGATTGTTTCCGCACCAACCCTCCAGGTGCTCCACCTCCTGCCTATAGCCGGACTCATCATTATTCGTGATGCACCCGACCACAGCTGTCATCCGCAAACTTAACAATATGACAGCCTGGGTGTTGTGCCGAGCAGTCATACGTTAGCAGGGTGAACAGGAGGGGACTCACCTTGGAGCCCTGGGGGGGAGCCCGTGCTCAGGATGATGGGGGAGGAGGAAACGTTGTGGATCCTCACAGACTGCGGCCTGTTCGTCAGGAAGTCCAGGACCCAGTTGCAAAGGGAGGGGGGTCAGTCCAAGTGTAAATAGGTTGCCCATCAGGTTCTGTGGGATGATGGTGTTGAAGGCTGATGTGAAATCCACAAAGAGCATACAAACATAGGAGTCCTTACACTCCAGATGGGTGAGGGCAGTGTGAAGCACAGAGGCAATGGTGTCCTCCATGGACCAGTTCTTCCACTACGCACATTGGTGTGGGTCCACAGTGACATCGATGGTGTCCTTGACGCTTCACTGTAATTGACAAATTATTATAAATCTGGACTTCTGTCACTTACTTGTGCCATATGGTGGTTAGCATTTGCATTTTGTTTAGCTAAAGTTATCCAGCATTACTTTGTTTGAGTCACCCTACATTAATCTGGACAGTAAATGTCAGTAAGCAATGATCCTGTTAAGGTGTCAAAGAAACAGACAGGAAGCTGTGATGTCGGTGAGTAATAGCAAGTGTTACAGCCTCTCAAGCAGTCTCTATATATGTGTGCTAACCAACTCATGTTAGATGACTAATGTTAGTTCAAATGTACTGTAAGTCTCTGAGGCAAACTGGGAGGCATTACAGCATACGGTCAAGTCCTACTTTGGCAGATATTTATCTAACTGACATGCCATATCATGAAGTCCATCCAGAATTCAATCTTTTCCCGTAATTTTCCGTCATGATACAATGCTTCACCACCATTGACAAGATTTTTTGGCAATCTGTGTTTCCACTGTTATATGATAGGGGGCGCTGTTTCACATCTTGTAAAACAGAACAGCACTGCCGTGTATAAAAACAAACAAAAAAGATCTGCTGGAAACTGGAAGAAGATGTTGCAGTTTGTAAACTGCACGAAAATGCCGGCGCCAGTGGAAGAGTTTATGGCTACACAAGCCTTGGAGATGTTGATGGACTTAGACTCTGACAATTCCTGTTTTAATCATAATTTTGAATCCAATTTGGACAGAGAAGCAAATGTGTTTGGTGGGACAAAATGGGATCGCGATGACTGTGACAGTGACACATGGACAAAATGACCACAGAGGAGAGGGAGACAGGAACTGCCCATTGGTTCGACAGCCCATTGGTTCGACATCCCATTGTTCCGACCATATTAAACTCATTCTTCCGAAGTCCGTTCCGAAATCATCAAGATGCCCTGTGGTTAAGGTCTGGTTAGGTTTAGGCACAAAAACCACTTAGGGTCAGGAAAAGATCATGGTGTGGGTTAAAATGAAAAAGAAAGTGACAAACACATAAGCTGTGAGCCTGCTCCGCCTCAAGCTGGTCGCGGCGCACCATACGCCCGCCGCGAGCCGTTCAGCACCGCGGACAGTCGGACTAACGGGATGTCGAGCCAATGGGCTGTCGAACCAATGACATGGACCTGAGGGAGACAACAGAACACTTCACGAACACTGAACATGGCAACGTGTTTTACTTTACCTCAAAGAGAATATTATTTTTTATAATTATCATTTTGATGATTATTGTATTATTATTATTATTAGTAGTAGTAGTAGTAGTAGTAGTAGTAGTAGCAGTAGTATAATTATTTTCATTTATACAATTCAAACTGACGAGGAAATGAGAAGAAACAAAAAAATTCAAGTGTTGATAAAAAAGTAAAGGAATGGAATAAGATAGAATAAAATGTTTTTTTGTGTTTAAAAACATAAGGTCTCTTCTATCGTTTCGTGTTTACACAGTTTACATATTCATAGAACAACTTGTAGGTCTCTGGCTGGCAACTTAAAAAATAATCCTCTGGTGGGAAAAGTGTGAAGCACTGCTGGGGTTATAACTGTATTCTGCTCAGCGATAACTAGTCGGACCTGGGGTCCGTTTCAGAAAGGAGGTTCAACAAACTCTGAGCCTAACCCTGAACTCTGAGTTGAGTAACTCTGAGATGGGAAACTCTGGGTTACGGGTTTCAATACAGGTGATTTCAATCAGCTCAATCAACACAGAGATTGTTCACTCTGAGTTAAGCACGTGCACCACAACTTTAAAAAGCCATCATCAGTGGAGCCCCGATACCACGATTTACCATGGCAACAAGTGACAAGAAAAGGTCTGCATTTTTTACTCCTGGAGTTGGATATCTTAATGCTCTTATACAACGAATTTGAAGCTGTTTTCAGGAAGAAGAGTAACACGGCTGCAGCAGTGAAGGAACGGGAGTCAGCATGGGAGAAAATTACTGCTCGAGTCAATGCGTAGCCTAAGTTTAAATTTATTTTATACATTTATGCAATCACAATAATATTAGGCTACAGATGCAAACAGGTGGAATGGTGTTAAAGCTATTTAAATTTAATTCACTTAGATGCAATCCCACCTAATTATTTTTCAAGTGAAAATGTAGGCTACTTGAAACAAGTGAACAAGTGGTCTAAAAACAAGTTACTTTCAGGTGTGATTTGTTTTGACTAGAAATTAGACATTTTGACTAGAAATAATGCAAATATTCTTGGCATGATTTTGAGTTTTTGCAGTATGATGCAGTGTGACATTTTGAGACAGTCAATCTACCTGCACATTAATCCTGTGAATGAACTTCCTATTCACATAGTCTCCTTCATTTTGTGAGGGAGCAATGATGGGAATGTGGGCTCCATCAATGCACCCTATCACACCAGGAAATCCTAACAGAAAAGAAAATTACTAATCCCAGTCTGAGGTTGCAGCACCATGTCATTAACTGAATATTATTTAGGCTATAATCATAAATTTTAACTGATTTCTACATCATTCACCTGCAATCCTGTGGAACTCCTCCTTGATGAGCCTCACAGGTTCACGTTCAGGAAACACAACAAAAGAGTTTAATAGATGTTTCAGAGGTAGGGACACTTTTCTCACGGCTCTGCAGACAGTGGCCTTACTGATATTTTCTGCATCTCCGATATTATACAGAAAAGTCCCGTTTGCAAAAAAAAAACGAAGAGCAACACAAAGAATCCGGGTGAATGAATGAAAGTGCACATCCTCGGTTGACGTTGGTTATGTCACGACGGATGAGGTTATGGATATAAATGATGGACTGTGATGTGAAACCGCACTGTTCAAAAAGAAAATGTTCTGGAAATGATAATACGTCAATTCTGGGCCTGTGAATAATCTCCCGACAAATGCGTAACTCCCTCCTCAGTAAAACTGCCTCTTCGTCCACAGGGTCCTCCAAGAACGGACATGCCATGGTCGAAAAAAGTAGATTTAGAACTAGAGCACACTTTAGGATCCAACTTTACCTTGAGGACAAATGATCAAACTCGCTGAAAGACGCATGACACTAAACGAACGAATGAATGAATCACTGCGTGTGTGGCGTAAGAGGGAGGAGACAGCTAGAAACTCGAGGTTCATTGAAGAAAACCTGCTCCCGACCAGGTTAGGTTCACAGATTCAGTTGCCATAGTAACTGACACCGAGCTTCAGTTACCTCTCTTTCTGAAATGGGCTGGAGTTACTCCGCTTTCTCTGGTTTAAGTTATCTCCCTTTATGAAATGGAAAACCCAGAGTTTCCCTCATTTCAGGGTTACCAGACTCAGAGTTTTCACTAAACCTGCTTTGTGAAACGGACCCCTGCCCCGTTTGTTTATGCATCATGATGAAATGTGAGCTATCTTGGAGCAAACAGGAGGTGAGTTGCAGCTTATGGACAAAGCCATGATCTGTTTGGAGACCAAACAAAGAAAAACCAACATGCACAGGCAGATAAAAAACATCAGTCAATATCACGTAATGTGTGTTTTTTAATTTGTTGGAAAGATTTTTCAGTTAAAGTTGGAAAAAACAAAGATATGATGGGTTACAGTGTGATGTGCAGTGCCAGCCCCATTGACACCAGTAGATCTAACACCAAGTCTGGCTCCTCAAACTCTGTCACTGAAATCATGACCTTTCCTTCTTTTATATTTTCCCTGAACAGATGGAATTTGCCCAGTTGTCATGGAATTGTAGATGTTCAAATTTCTTGAAACACTTTAAGGACTTGTCATTTATTTTGTAATAAACAAATAACATTAGTGTATGTGACCGCCACTGCAACTGGCAGCAAATCCTGTACATCCCAGTTTGCAATGGATTTTTTTTTTGCTTCTCTGCCTCTCTCTTCTCTTTTCCCTAGAGTTATTTGTCTTTAATGGAAGTGTGCATTTTTTCCTCATTTCTCCTGGGGTAGTGGGGCTATTGAGTAACAGCCCCAGAATCAGTGATCTTAGTATCTCATTTTCTTTCCCATAAGATAAAGAAGCTCTTGTGTAGTTGTTAGCTGCAGATTTTCCCTCTGGGCACTCCTCTAGTAAATAAACACTGCCCATATAATGGTAGCACTGGTTGATTATAAACACTGATATCTGATCTGATCTACTTATTTTTTCAGACAATGATGATCACTTTCTCATCCCAAGTTGTCACATATCGAAGATGTACATGTCTGTAAGATAGGCTATATATGCTCCCGGGTTTGTTGGACACATCCACCACTCTTCCCATCCACTCTATAGGGACGTTCCAGCTCTTTATATGACATTGTTACCAACAGCGTCTTAATCTGACACCATCCAGCAGCATTTTATACCTCTGCAACAGGTGCCATCTGGTTGTGTTATGAACTGACTTTGCCCGTCTGCATATCATACTGCCGTGTCAGGTGCCATCCTGCTGATGAAGGTGGCTTTTGGCGTCAGGTGTCTGACACACACTGACAAAAGGGGCAGTATTTGACGACTTCAGAATGAGAATGGGCTGGCTTATCTGTTCATGGCCATCCAGATTGACAGTGTCTGAAAAACATAAAATAAGAATGTGACCACATGCTACAATTCCTGATAAACAAAACAACACTTTTATAGATTTTCACCTCATTAGAATTATATGAAATTGGCTTTATTAATATCAACACAGTTTCCCACTGATAATTCAGCAGAGTCAGAGAAGCACTTGAGCATTCAGCTAGGGTGGTTGCTGCAAATGATGGCTGATAGCTTAAGACTTGAGACGGTAACTAATTAGTAGGAAGTTGAAAAGTTCAGTGCAAACTGCATGTAAAGGGACTTTTAGAGAGAGCTAAGGGAATGGATATGGAGACATTTATACCATCGCTACTCCCTTTACCTGAGTTCAAGACTTTCTGCATTCTCTGAATAACTCTGAACAGTCCATAGAGAAGAGAGAAGTGAACTAAATCCTCACAAAGTGATGTGCAAAGAGGTTGGAGTACACTCTGAAGTGAACCACGAAACTGTCTTTTCAGGCTATCCTGGTGGTGCAATTGCACAAGGTTTAATTTCAATGAAACTAAATAGGCTGAGAGCATAACCCAAAACTGCTTTGTGAGGTCCACTACCCTAAAATAGCATATGTTCCTTGATGGGCTCCCAAAAGAATGTACTGCATTCCACAGAGGTAACATAAAACCTGCAGTGAGCCAGTCTTCTGGTATTCTTATCAGTACACCAGAGGACTTGTGTGATAATTTGTCTATTGGCCTGGTCCTGTCTAATTAAACTTTAAAAGCTGTGAACTTGTACAGAGCCTTTTAAATGGGCCTCAGGTGATGTTAGACAAGGAGGATGTCAATCACTATGTTCCAGAAGAGCAAAGTTCAGGATGCGGTCACTGCATCAGGGGTAGGGAAATCCTCAGCTGTGTGTGTGTGTGTGTGTGTGTGTGTGTGTGTGTGTCTGTGTGTGTGGTAACTACATTTGTGTTTATGGGTGTCTCCAACTGTACTTCTGTCTGACTGTGTGCTTGGCTGGTAGGAAGAACTAATTTCTTTCCGGTCCACTTGTTCAACGACTTCCTTCAATTAAGGCAGGGGTCGGTGAGAAGGCTCCACTCTGACATCAATTCTGACCAAGCGGGCAGGAGGCCACTGCTGCACCTGGGAGCAGCTTTTCCAGTTTGTGTGTGCCTGAGAGTGTGTTTCTGTGGTGTGTGTGCTGGAAGAAAACTTTGCTGCTGCTGATGATTTATGAGATACAGTGCAGCTCCTAAATAAAAAAATTGCATCCTATTATACAAGTTTGACTTGTGACTTTGACAACATCAATGTCCAGGTCATTCTGAATATTAACATCTGAATAAGAATAGAAGAAATCATCGCTCACTGGTAAAAGACACTGACAGTTTAGCACGAAGCATTTGTGCAGATTTCCAGGTTTTCCATGACGGTGGGGACCCTGTAAAAGTCCTAGAATTCCATAGTCTCATTTTTCAGACCTGGAAATGTCATGGAATCAGTAAAATCCCTGAAAGTTTTGCAAAATCATGGAATTTTGTTAAGTGTTATGAAATTGTTAAAATAATCTTCCATGGATAACTTTCAAGTATTGTAACAGAACTGCAAATTTATTTTCTGTAACTGTTTTACAGTGTAGCTCTAATATGTGTTGGTGTGTGAGGTTTTGCTATGTTTATTACATGTGTTTATTCATTTCTTCCCCACATTCCGCCTCTCCCTTTATATATGCCAGTTAGATGGATTTATGCTTGAATAATTCTGGGCATGTGGGGCAAGAAAAATATTGCTGTGACAGTGTGATTTAACACATAGGGTGCCAAAATATCCATACTCATGCCTCACTAATACTTTTGAATTGTACCACATTTTCAAGATTGAGCAAATGACATAGGCACCCTAGGGTGTTTAGCTGTTACTCAGAGTGCCAATGTACACCTTGGTTTTCATTTGAACTGTTCTAAAAGTAGAATGTGGTAGTTTTAAGGAGCAGAGCGAGAGTTCTCAGCGGGTTGAAAAATTACAACCCAAACCGAACCGTGCAGTGTGAACCGGCCCATCCGAGATCTCGTCTCATCGTCCTCCTGGGTCGCGGGGGCAGCAGCCTCAGCAAAGAAGCCCAGACAGTCCTCTCCCCAGCCACTTCCATCAGCTCTACCCCGAGGCGTTCCCAGGCCAGCCGGGTGATGTAATCCCTCCAGCGTGTCCTGGGGCGGCCCCGAGGTCTCCTCCCGGTTGGACATGCCCGAAACACCTCCCAAGGGAGGCATCTGGAAGGCATCCTTACCAGATGCCCGAACCACCTCAACTGGCTCCTCTCGATGTGGAGGAGCAGCGGCTCTACTCCGAGTCCCTCCCGGATGTCCGAGCTCCTTACCCTATCCCTAAGGCTGAGCCCAGCCACCCTGCGGAGGAAACTCATTTCGGCCGCTTGTACTCGCGATCTCGTTCTTTCGGTCACTACCCAGAGCTTGTGAGCATAGGTGAGGGTTGGAATGTAGATTGACCGGTAAATTGAGAGCTTTGCTTTTTGGCTAAGCTCCCTTTTCACTACAATGGACCGGTTAAGCGCCTGCATCACTGCTGATGCTGCCCCAACCCGCTTGTCAATCTCCCGCTCCATCCTACCCTCACTCGTGAACAAGATCCCGAGATACTTAAACTCCTCCACCTGAGGAAGGACCTCCCCCCCGACCTGGAGTGGGCAATCCACCCTTTTCTGGCTGAGGACCATGGCCTCTGACTTGGAGGTGCTGATTCTCATCCCAGCCACTTCACACTCGGCTGTGAACCGTCCCAGCAAGAGCTGGAGGTCACTGTTCGATGGAGCTAGGAGGACCACGTCATCCGCAAAAAGCAGGGACGAGATCCTCCCGTCACCGAACCTGACACCCTCCACCACTCGGCTGTGCCTAGAAATTCTGTCCATGAAAGTTATGAACAGAACCGGCGACAAAGGGCAGCCCTGGCAGAGTCCAACCTTCACCGGGAACAGGTCCAACTTACTGCCGGCCACGTGAACCAGACTCATGCTCCTTCGGTAGAGGGACTGGATGGCCCTTAGCGAGGGGCCACCAACCCCATACTCCCGGAGCACCCCCCACAGGATGCCCCTGGGGACACGGTCATAAGTCTTCTCCAAATCCACAAAACACATGTGGACTGGTTGGGTGAAGTCCCATGTCCCCTCCAGCACCCTGGCGATGGTAAAAAGCTGGTCCACGGTTCCGCGTACGGGACGAAAACCACATTGCTCCTCCTCAATCTGAGGTTCAACTACAGACCAGACCCTCTTCTCCAGCACCCTGGCGTAGACCAAGCCCCAACCTCCGGGGGAGACGAGTGAGACCAATGCAGAAGTGCCAAAAACTGCAGTTCACTGACTGTCCACTTGAGGCTGGCTCCGGAAGTGAGTCAATTCCCATAGACCCCCATGTTAAAATGCCCAACTTTAGAGCAGAAATAAACATGTTTACAGCCTGGTACAAAAAATGGTTTTGGTCTCTATAGTTAAGTTCCCCTTTCATGACAACTCTGGGGGGGTGAATTTTTTTCTAACTCTTCCGTTTAAATGTTATTAAGGTTTGAAATTGCGCATAATTAAGGGCGTGGTCACTTTGACTGACAGGTCGCACCATCACGGGTGGCTAACTAGCATGCTAACTAGCTGCTGGCTCTGCTGCAGAGCTGAGCCTCGACTCGGCCGTCTGCTCGGCGTCATCTCAGCCAATTCGTGCCCATGTTCAAGGCATTGAACCTGTACTCTCAGCCGTGTTTGTGCCTTTCGGATAATTTTTCAGGCAAATATTGGAGTAATATGGCTTGCTGTTCGACTAATTATACCAACAGACCGTCCAAGAAGTCTGTGCTCCAGGTTTTTCGAGTGAAATTCTGAAATTCTAGTATTATTTTATTTATGTTTATATGTTAGCACTAATTAGCGGTCATCATCTAGCTTGTCAGCAGCGTGTATCGGTGTTTGCGGTCACCACCTAGCTTGTCAGCTTATTATTATATTATTAAGTCTTTATTTAATACATGTAAAATCACGTTGATACCGGAGGTCTCATTTTCAAATGCGACCTGTATCACAGCAGCAACATCCACATCAAGTTACAGAGCAGCAGACAATACGATACAACACAAGCTTAGCTCGTTAACTAGCTAACCAGCCAGCTAACGGTTAGCCTTCGAGCAAGACGCCAGTCCGGGGATGCATCGAAGTCAGAGCCTGACAGAGAAGTGTTAGGATGTAGGCATTTAGGGAGAGAATATTTTGAACAAAAGGCTGAGGCTGTGTGAGGTTTGAAAATAAAGGTCCACCACGTTAGTTAGCTAACGTGTTGCAATGTTAACGTTGTCATATGAGCAGTGTAACGTTAACGTAACATTAAGGCTATACTTGTGTATTTAAATTAAAAAGTGGCGAACTGTGTGAAATTACAATAAGGTGTGTAACGTGATTGAAAAAAAACTAATGCGACATTTGACTGTCACATATAAAATATTAATAAGATTGCTGTATGATATAGGCCTGTGTTTAAACAACAATAGATAATGCACAGACAGAATATGAGGACTGTGATGGCCACCACCTTTTTGTTTTGCTAAAATAAAATGATTATGATCTGTTAAACATTGAAGTAAGTTAAGTTGTATTGTTTGCATGTAAAGGTGTCTGTAAAGTAGGTAGCTAACACATATATTACTTTTAATATCTATTTGTCTGTGTAAAGTTTTCCTCTAGGTGACCCAGACAGACTGGACCAGTGGACACTCAACACGAGGAGACAGAACTGGACTCCAAACAAGACTTCCCGTCTGTGCAGTGAACACTTTGAGAGTCATCACTTCAGCACTGACTCCAGGATAAAGACACCTTTTTTTATACAGTACCTCACAAAGAGTCAAGAAACTTATTAGTTTAAAATTATGAATTATTGTCCATAATACATTTAAATGCATTACATAAATTACTAATTGTCATACATTACTAAGTACTCGATTAGGGCACAGCTTGCTCTGTACTATTCCTGATAAGGTGAAATTACTGACACACCAATGCAGTTTAGTGTTCCCCTGATGCAAAAGGCCAAATGAAGATTTTATTAATCAAGGAACACGACATGTATTTACCAACTTTAACATTTTAGTGCTTTTTATGCAAAGACCCTTTATCAAAGTGAGAATTACTATCTTTTTCCCCACACACAGTCTGTGAAGAACCAATGGAGAAAATATTCTCATAATGAGACAGCTGAACATAGCATGATTCCACAGTGGCAGTGAGCTTTGAGAACAGTTCAGTTTCCTTTTGATAGCAACAATTATTTTAATGTGGATGAATTGCATACTGTACATTCATACTCCACTTGTCTTGATAGTACAGTTAAATTTAAAATCACATTCAAATATAAAGTTGAATATCTACAGAACTTAAACACAAAACTATTTTATGAATGACAGCCACTTACTCAGCAATAAGATCATTTTGGTGGTGAGTGGGCTTTTAACCAAGACAGGCTGTAGTCAGTGTTTTCTACCTGTGTTTTTAACCTATTATCTTTCTCTCAAGTAGGACACTTGAGGAAAGTTACAACGGCCAATGTGATATTTACTCCACAGTAAAGAGGTTGTTTCACAAGAAATTAAGATTTTGCAAATTATGACACTGGGTCCTAATCCATAGGTTTTATAATTACTGTTATAAATCTTTTCATTTATTTCATGTGTACTTTTTGTAACATTTTAAAATGGATGTTTTCATGAATGCAAGCTTTGACTTAATTTTGTTAAACTGTTTGTGAAATGGTTCGAATTTTTGTGATATAAAGTGGATCAGACAAAATTTACTTTAGAGTAAAAGCAATTTTTTTGAAAGCTGTCTTTCATCAGTTTCCTGTGATGATTGGAAATATAGTGGTGATTTAAACCTTTAACAAAATATAATAGTTATTAATGGCATCTTAATGTTTTCATTTATGTCTTAACATTTACCCAAGTTTGCATTTATCTTAGCAGAATGTAAAAAAAAAAGAAAATGAAAAGCTGATGTTATGTGCTGGTTTTGTTTGAACATTTCTTTAAGACAAATGAAGAAATTTCACTGAGAAACTCTTCTCCTTTTGTGAAAAACAAGGAAATATGTGCACACTGAATAGTTTTAAGTCCCGTAGGAGGTATTGTTTATTTGTGACGCTGTGACGTATCAGAAGGTTCTGTGGGTATTGCTCGGTATTGAGGCTTATATAGTGAGGCTAAAAAAAACCCAGCAACACATAATTGGCTGATTATCTTTCTGCTTGCCTCACTATAAAAACGTCACAGTACCTTTGCCTGAGGAAGACCCTCTCAGAGTTGGCAACATAGCGAACAAGTGATACCTCCTTGGGGGCTTCAAAACTATTGTGTCCAGCTAATTCTTTGTTTTTCACTTTGAGCCCTTTTATCCAGTCACATTCTTCTGTGTTAAAACTAGACTTCTAACAGAGCAGCAAACAAAGGTTACTCTCCAAAATCTTCTCAGGCTCTGCTGTTGGGTGTAAGGTGCTTAGTTATCTTCAAGTACAAAGTTAAAATAATCAGGCCCACACAGAAATGGACAGCTTAATTTTTTGTCAGTGACAATGTTAAACATTAATGCTTAATGTTTTGTCTGTAGTATATGATTTGTTTGTCCTTTCAATTGACAGTCAGATTTGATTGTGAAATACAACATTCAGTCAGTAACAAAGACAAAAGGAGTGCAAATATAAATAGAATTTATTGAAATTTTAAACAAGTTATAGATGAATATCAAAAACTCAACATTAGCCATGACAGCCTGGGCTATGATCAGGCCTAACAAAATGTGTCCTAAAGGCCAAATTCAAAAGCAGTGACACTGCCAACTGTAAGCAGTTCACTGCGTTTGGAGGTGGTCTTTAAGACAATTAACTAATTTACTTAAAAACATATAATTTCTCCTAGGTGTGAGATGAATGTGTCTGATGTGAGGGTGCTCAGTTATGGCACCATTTAAACTATGAACAAATGTAGCCATAACACACATTTCCTGGCCTTATCAATCTTTGCTGGATTGCCACCAGCCTCCCACCTGCACCTTTGGGCCAATGAAGAAAATGTTATCTTAATGCCAGGATGCTGGAGGTGAAGCTGGTGCAGGTCCTCCTTCATCATGCTGACCAGCTTCTTGACACTGCTGACCTTCCCCATGTCACTGCCGCCACAGTGGATGATGAGGACATCTGGTGCTGCTCTTCCTCGCAGGGAGTGGGAAAAGAAGGAGAGAAGGCCTCCCCACTGCAGTCCACCCCAGCCAAACCAGCAGACACGGACGCCCGGCATGCTGAGGGTACTTCCCAAGGTCTCTGCAGCTCTCTGGACACCACGCCGGACATAGCTGTCACCAATGATCCACGCTGTGTATATGAAAGTAAAATGAGTGTTATAAATTACTAGCGTTATATATTTTAAAAAAGTTGAAGCTTTTTTTTTTTAAGATAACAGCTGAATCATTGTTTCAAAGTTTGTTGTATAACGTTAGTTTCAGCTAAACTCAACTTACCTCAAGTTTCGTGAGGGAGCTGGCACCAAGGGAGCAGCCAACACCACAGGGCTAGCCAAAGTAACGTAGCTTCTTAGCCTCGTAGCTTCTTAGCCTAGCTTGTTAGCCTTAGCTAACTTAGCAGCGCCGAGCGAGGTGGGCGTGTTTAGGCAGCCAGGCTTCCTTTGGCCCACCTCTTTGCCCATTTTTGATTGTCCGGGAGTTGGGCGGAGTCAGGCACTGCCAAGATGGCGACGTCCAGAGCGGAGTATTTTGAGCTTCAAATCCACTCTTCAGAAACGGACGGATGACGTCACGGTGACTACGTCCATTATTTTATACAGTCTATGGCGTAGACCTTACCGGGTAGGTTGAGGAGTGTGATCCCCCTGTAGTTGGAGCACACACTCTGGTCCCCTTTCTTGAAAATGGGGACCACCACCCCGCCTGCCACTCCAGAGGCACTGCCCCCGATGTCCAGACATGTCCAGACATATATATATATATATATATATATATATATATATATATATATGTGTGTGTGTGTTTTATTCGTTTTGTTTTTCCCACAGCCCAAGCATTACCCAACCTGGCCAATCAGCAAACATATTTGGCTCAGGTTGAGACTGAGAATATTAGCTGAACATTCTTTTTTTTAAGATATTTTTTGGGGCATTTTTAGCCTTTATTTGATGGGACAGACAAGCATGGTGGGGCTGGAGAGTGACATGCAGCAAAGGGCCACAGACTAGAGTCGAACCGGGGCCGCTGCGTCAACAGCCTTGTACATGGGGCGCCTGCTCTACCACTAAGCCACCGACGCCCCTGAACATTCTTTTTTAAAAAACAAATCAGCCAACAGGCTGACCAAACTGTCGCCTGTCACTCCCCAACTCCGGGAGCCATTGTGAATGGTTTTGGAAAATTTATTATGGCTCCTTAAAAAATCATGACAAAGTTTATAAATACATGATCTCAGTTCACCGTTGCAGTACAAGTGAACAGCCTGTGTCAGCCGGAATTATCACCCCAGTTTACACCTTTCTCCATGGCCATTGGCTGTTTCTAAAAAAGTTTGTTTTAATCCTGTCAAAAATAAATATCATATATACAGTACAGGCCAAAAGTTTGGACACACCTTCTCATTCAATGCGTTTTCTTTATTTTCATGACTATTTACATTGTAGATTCTCACTGAAGGCATCAAAACTATGAATGAACACGTGGAGTTATGTACTTAACAAAAAAAGGTGAAATAACTGAAAACATGTTTTATATTCTAGTTTCTTCAAAATAGCCACCCTTTGCTCTAATTACTGCTTTGCACACTCTTGGCATTCTCTCCATGAGCTTCAACAGGTAGTCACCTGAAATGGTTTCCACTTCAAGTGGAATTTCTTGCTTTATCAATGGGGTTGGGACCATCAGTTGTGTTGGGCAGAAGTCAGGTTAATACACAGCCGACAGCCCTATTGGACAACTGTTAAAATTCATATTATGGCAAGAACCAATCAGCTAACTAAAGAAAAACCAGTGGCCATCATTGCTTTAAGAAATGAAGGTCAGTCAGTCCGGAAAATTGCAAAAACTTTAAATGTGTCCCCAAGTGGAGTCGCAAAAACCATCAAGCGCTACAACGAAACTGGCACACATGAGGACCGACCCAGGAAAGGAAGACCAAGAGTCACCTCTGCTTCTGAGGATAAGTTCATCCGAGTCACCAGCCTCAGAAATCGCAAGTTAACAGCAGCTCAGATCAGAGACCAGATGAATGCCACACAGAGTTCTAGCAGCAGACCCATCTCCAGAACAACTGTTAAGAGGAGACTGCGCGAATCAGGCCTTCATGGTCAAATAGCTGCTAGGAAACCACTGCTAGGGAGAGGCAACAAGCAGAAGAGATTTGTTTGGGCCAAGAAACACAAGGAATGGACATTAGACCAGTGGAAATCTGTGCTTTGGTCTGATGAGTCCAAATTTGAGATCTTTGGTTCAAACCGCCGTGTCTTTGTGAGACGCAGAAAAGGTGAACGGATGGATTCCACATGCCTGGTTCCCACTGTGAAGCATGGAGGAGGAGGTGTGATGGTGTGGGGGTGTTTTGCTGGTGACACTGTTGGGGATTTATTCAAAATTCAAGGCACACTGAACCAGCATGGCTACCACAGCATCCTGCAGCGACATGCCATCCCATCCGGTTTGCGTTTAGTTGGACGATCATTTATTTTTCAACAGGACAATGACCCCAAACACACCTCCAGGCTGTGTAAGGGCTATTTGACCAAGAGGGAGAGTGATGGAGTGCTGCGGCAGATGACCTGGCCTCCACAGTCACCGGACCTGAACCCAATCGAGATGGTTTGGGGTGAGCTGGACCGCAGAGTGAAGGCAAAGGGGCCAACAAGTGCTAAACACCTCTGGGAACTCCTTCAAGACTGTTGGAAAACCATTTCAGGTGACTACCTCTTGAAGCTCATGGAGAGAATGCCAAGAGTGTGCAAAGCAGTAATCAGAGCAAAGGGTGGCTATTTTGAAGAAACTAGAATATAAAACATGTTTTCAGTTATTTCACCTTTTTTTGTTAAGTACATAACTCCACATGTGTTCATTCATAGTTTTGATGCCTTCAGTGAGAATCTACAATGTAAATAGTCATGAAAATAAAGAAAACGCATTGAATGAGAAGGTGTGTCCAAACTTTTGGCCTGTACTGTATGTGGATTCAGAAGATGCCAACCATCAGCTGATTGAAGGTGCATGGAGGAGAGAGGGCATACTACAGCCTGCACCAGTGGGGAGAGCAAGAAATCCCTCTGTTGAAGCGAAGAGGCAACGAGACAGACTATGCCAGTACTTTGTGTCACCTGCAGGAAGTGTTTCATGGCAGGAGGGCATGGTGTAGGCTTAAAATCAGGGATGCAGGAAGTAGGGGTGCTGAGGGGGCTGTAGCACCCCCTACTGGCTGTTGCTGCAAGGCAAAACTGTTTACTAAACAAATCAATAAAAAAACATTTATTGTTTGAGTGTAGCATTTTAGCGTAAGCTGGCTGAAAATTGATGGTTTTGTGTTAAACAGTTGAAATCCACCCTTTGTTATTTTTTATATTTCATTTCATTTCAGAACATCCATTGTATTTTCTGTGTATCTGATGCATAAACGCAGACAGGTTAGATGTGTAGCTTGTTATCTGTCTCTCAATTTCCTGCCTCACTGGTTACAGGACGTATGAATTTATTATTTCATTTAGTATATGTATTTCTTGTTTCTGTCACAGATCTGTAGTGTGACATGCTTTGAATAAGAGCGAGCAATGATCATGTTAACTCATTGTGCAATGGCTTGAATGTAGTGAACATTGCTTGACATTAATTTAATATGTAATAGTTATTGCAGTATAACTTTTAAGAGTGAGAGTGGTTTGATTTTAGCCAGTCTACCTTTCTACAAAATACAGGTTAATTGTTCTCTTTACACTTTATCTGTTTTTATTATTACAGTATTATTATATTCTAGTTATTTGTGTGGTTTTAAGTCCATGATATTTGAAAAGATGTACCTTATTCTATTTTAAACTGTTTATTAAAAACAATGCAAAAAAAAAAAAATACTTGACTGCTATGCATGTACTCAGTTTTGTTTTATTTTGTGTCATAAGTCATAAAAGTCAATGACCAAAACCAGTTCAGAGCATTCAAATATAAATATATAAATACTGAAAAGAATATTTAAAAAATACTCATCTGTACTAAAATATGTACAATAGACTAAAAAATGCACTCACTACAGAGTGAATGATAACATTTCCATAAACATAAACAAATCTCTTTTCAAGGCACTTAGAAGAGAACAGTAGTGCAAAAAAAAGTGCAAAAGTTAACTTGCATCCTGATCAACCACTGCCAATTTTCAACTATTCGTCTTCATTTATCATCCTTATGAAGGACATTGGTTGAGGCTGGAGGCTTTGAGACTGGGTCTGTTGGGCTGGTTGGCTCTGGAGCTGGAGACTGTGCTGGCTCTGATATGGTGGATGTGGCACTTGCATTGGCACAGCTGTGTAATGGTCATACCTTCCCTGAGTTGACTGGAACCCCATAAATGGTACTCCCCCTGGTTGGTACTGACTGAGGGTTGCGTGTTCCTGGGCCTACTCTGCCTCTAGGGCATCATACAGTAAGTTCATAATATTTCTCCTAACTCTTAAAAACTCTAACTCTTACCTCCTCACTGTCATTAGTTGTAGAAGACAGAGTATTATGAACCTAGCCTATGTTTGTTGCGCTTGCTTGAATATGAAAGCAGAAAAAACTTACCAGGCAGCTGAAGAATATTTGCTATCTCCTGCCAGCATTCCTCCTGTTGATAGCGGTCATGGTAGATGGAAGAAGAAACGTCAAAGAGGCACTCATACTGTTGCCACAGCTCAACCAACCTGGCCTCCATATTTTCAGTCCACCGACACGTCGCCATGGTGATCTATGTCTTCGCGCAGGCGCAGTGAGGGATAAATAGACAGACGTTGGCGAATCAGCTCGTGGCTCTGCTTCAACTGTGCGAATGTCTGTGCCGGCCGACCAAAATTTCTGACATGTCAGAAATTCATCCGACCGTCCGACCGTGGTTCTGGAACAGATGATCGGCCCTCGCCCCCCCCGTACACTGCACGGCAAAAGACGCACTACGAAGCGGAAATCTGGCCCGAGCGTCGGCAGGTCGTGCGTCTCAAAAATCAGGTCAAATCCGGTCAGAAATCGTACAGTGTATGCTGGGCTTTAGCTTAGGTGAAGCCAACTAATCAATGACCTAACTGCAAACAATCACAACAATAACTCAATGACAGCATTAAATCACATACAACAAGTTAAACAGTCTTGCTTAGCCTGTAAAGCTGTGATGAAGCTATGCCGAGTTGTTACCTTACCAATCCTTGAGTGGATGGAAGAAAGAGTCACTTGGTGGTGAACTGCTTTGTTAGCCGGCAGAAGAAGGCTGGGAAGAGCTGTGGTTCCAGCTGCAGTCTTTGCTGTGTCCTTGTTCCAAAGGTTCTGATCCGAGGAAGCCAGTTGCTCGGGGTCCTTGCAGAGTTAGACGCTGGGTGCTAACTCACTTAGTTCCTTGTTTTCTGGCCTGTGACATCACCGAGTCACATGTCACGGTAGAAGTCCTGTCCAATCACTTGTGTCTCACTGAGGTGTGAGGTGAGACCTCCTGGAGATGGGTGTCAGATAGCTCTCTTTGTTTGAAGACAAACAGCATGACGAAGGAAGCCTTTAAATCTCCAGTTTAGATTTTACCAAATGACAAATAGTCATATGTGGTCCTGTGAATCCCAACACACTAAAATCATGTATAATGAAGCTTTCATACAGCTTTGCACACACATTACTCTTGGAGGATTACTCGCGAATGCCACACATATCACATGAAAGCACAGAACCGGAGCTTTCCGATGATACCACACACATCATTGTGGTGTCATCCCATCACGCCATAAATACAGATTGTCTACAAAATAAAAACCTGACATTTTTTTTTTTCAATCCATTTTACAGATCTTGTTATCAGTCACTTCATTTAGTGAGGAATAATATTATTACTATTTTTCTATTATCTTAGATGTACATACTGCATGTTTCTTTCAAATAAAACAGTTTTTACTTGTGAATGGGTCAATTTCTTGTGTAGGAGAAATACCTAGAATATTTGCACTCGTAGTAAAGTTTGGGGTACCACCCATTTAAACTTTTAAATTTTGCTCATCCATCTTCTCTTTTATCTCCAGTGCCTTCAGTAACATTATACCTGAACTGATGAAGCCAGCCGATTTCAACATTTTTATGTGCGTTAATAATAACTTTGATAACAAGATCGAACAGCCAACAAGATTGTTTTCAACTTTATTATAAGCGAGTAATCATCATAAAAAAGTAGACAAGCGCCTGTTCCAGCCAGCCACTTGTCACAGTGGTTCTGTTGCCAAACCCAGAGACTTTCTGCAGCTTAAGGCCCCGTTTAGACGGCAATGATTTCAACTGAAAACGGTAAACTTTAGTTGCGTTTTGGCCGATTGTTTACACGACAGCAGCATTTTGGGTGCCTGAAAACACAACGATTTGAAAACAGGTTCCAGAGTGCAACGTTTTGGAAACGGCAGCGTCTCTGTTGTCATGTAAACGTGCAATATGCAGTTCCTCTGAAAACGGAGACTTTTCGCACATGCGTGTTACAGTTCCAGTCACTAGGCATGCCGACCGTCACAACAACAATGCCGAGCTCTGTTTGCGCTGCTCACCCTGTTGATTTGAAGTGAAGTGTATATCTGTTACTGTAGCAACTCCACCTCGTCGTCCATCCAGACAAAGTTATCTGTGCATGCTTTCGCCAGTATGTCTTCTTTGTATTGGTTTGTAATCACGGCATTGGAGAGGAAGGCACTTCAGCACAGGCGTGTGGCGTCATGCCATGGTGTTGCTTTGCAAATTTACACTGCCACCCATTGACCTGGCGTGCATACTACAGCTTTTCCAGTAGATTTTGCGGCTCTGTGTGAATGGGGATCGTTTCAATAACGTCATATAAATGCAGAAGTTTTTTAAAACGCAAAGGACAGATTTTTCCATTTTTACTGATATCGCTGTCGTATAAACGGCCCCTACGAGAACCACCGTTTGAGGACCACCCGAGGGACGTCGCCGTCAGGCTCAACCGCTGCCCCACCACTGTGTTGCAGCAGGTTTCATTCTGCTGGGAAGTCCGGGAGCTGCAAAGCGACAGTCCAGGGGTCTGCCTGAATCAACGCTGCTAAGAAAGTAGGCAAAGAATTTCCCTTACTTGAAGCAGCTGCTGTGTGGTAAAAGAGTGATGTCGAGTAGGAGGCTTAATTATTCTGGTCCTAAGTTAGATTTCCTTAGGTGAATGGTTTTGCGCATCCCTGCGTTCCCAATTTATCTATAGCCACATACTCTCTCTCGCTATCACCAAACTAAATAACTCACACGAGTGTTACCTCTCATTTCAGTCTGTTGATTTTGTGTCATTTCATATCATTATCATTTGCTATTCATTTACTCAGTTGTTACACATTTAGCTTATATAAATCTTCATTTATCGCCAAGTCATTGTCTGTGTATATCTCTTTTGAACAGGAACTAAGATCACTGTATAGAGAATTCATGACCCAGATATTGAGATTAATTAATTATTGATAAGCGTGCTGACAAATTAATAATTGGTTTACGGAGTTATTAATCTGGTTAATCGCTTCCCTCATTAGGAGGGCAGTTCCCCAAACTTTATTACGAGTGCAAATACTCTAGGTATTTCTCCTGCACTTGCAATAATGAAAAAATACTGGCAAATACAGTACAGGCCAAAAGTTTGGACACACCTTCTCATTCAATACGTTTTCTTTATTTTCATGACTATTTACATTGTAGATTCTCACTGAAGGCATCAAAACTATGAATGAACACATGTGGAGTTATGTACTTAACAAAAAAAGGTGAAATAACTGAAAACATGTTTTATATTCTAGTTTCTTCAAAATAGCCACCCTTTGCTCTGATTACTGCTTTGCACACTCTTGGCATTCTCTCGATGAGCATCAAGAGGTAGTCACCTGAAATGGTTTTCCAACAGTCTTGAAGGAGTTCCCAGAGGTGTTTAGCACTTGTTGGCCCCCTTTGCCTTCACTCTGCGGTCCAGCTCACCCCAAACCATCTCGATTGGGTTCAGGTCCGGTGACTGTGGAGGCCAGGTCATCTGCCGCAGCACTCCATCACTCTCCCTCTTGGTCAAATAGCCCTTACACAGCCTGGAGGTGTGTTTGGGGTCATTGTCCTGTTGAAAAATAAATGATCGTCCAACTAAACGCAAACCGGATGGGATGGCATGTCGCTGCAGGATGCTGTGGTAGCCATGCTGGTTCAGTGTGCCTTGAATTTTGAATAAATCCCCAACAGTGTCACCAGCAAAACACCCCCACACCATCACACCTTCTCCTCCATGCTTCACAGTGGGAACCAGGCATGTGGAATCCATCCGTTCACCTTTTCTGCGTCTCACAAAGACACGGCGGTTTGAACCAAAGATCTCAAATTTGGACTCATCAGACCAAAGCACAGATTTCCACTGGTCTAATGTCCATTCCTTGTGTTTCTTGGCCCAAACAAATCTCTTCTGCTTGTTGCCTCTCCTTAGCAGTGGTTTCCTAGCAGCTATTTGACCATGAAGGCCTGATTCGCGCAGTCTCCTCTTAACAGTTGTTCTAGAGATGGGTCTGCTGCTAGAACTCTGTGTGGCATTCATCTGGTCTCTGATCTGAGCTGCTGTTAACTTGCGATTTCTGAGGCTGGTGACTCGGATGAACTTATCCTCAGAAGCAGAGGTGACTCTTGGTCTTCCTTTCCTGGGTCGGTCCTCATGTGTGCCAGTTTCGTTGTAGCGCTTGATGGTTTTTGCGACTCCACTTGGGGACACATTTAAAGTTTTTGCAATTTTCCGGACTGACTGACCTTCATTTCTTAAAGTAATGATGGCCACTGGTTTTTCTTTAGTTAGCTGATTGGTTCTTGCCATAATATGAATTTTAACAGTTGTCCAATAGGGCTGTCGGCTGTGTATTAACCTGACTTCTGCACAGCACAACTGATGGTCCCAACCCCATTGATAAAGCAAGAAATTCCACTAATTAACCCCGATAAGGCACACCTGTGAAGTGGAAACCATTTCAGGTGACTACCTCTTGAAGCTCATGGAGAGAATGCCAAGAGTGTGCAAAGCAGTAATCAGAGCAAAGGGTGGCTATTTTGAAGAAACTAGAATATAAAACATGTTTTCAGTTATTTCACCTTTTTTTGTTAAGTACATAACTCCACATGTGTTCATTCATAGTTTTGATGCCTTCAGTGAGAATCTACAATGTAAATAGTCATGAAAATAAAGAAAATGCATTGAATGAGAAGGTGTGTCCAAACTTTTGGCCTGTACTGTATGTCCGCCTGGCACAAACAGCATTTTTTGTTATTGTGACAGAATGTCCCACCATCATGGTTCTTATATTATATAACACAGATTTTTTTTTTTCGTTGACAGAAAAATTAAGATACACAAAAGGACATGTAATATCTAAAATAATAAAAAATCTGGATAGCCCAGATTGTCCCAAAACATATAAAATACAAGATACAGCATGTGTATGCAGCCTTTATAATGACTGTGATATGAGCTTAAAAGTTAAGGCAGTAAAAATACCCCAAAAAAGGCCTAGGGCCCATAGGGTTAAAAATAATTGGACCTTAAATTGACCCTTGGGGCAATTTCATGTGTTCTGGAGGAACATGTATCCATACTTACAAAGAAACATCAATCTGTGAGATAGGAGCTGAACCAGTTAAAAACAGTAGCAGAGAGGCCGATCAGGTTTCTGAGTCTGTTTAATAAAATGTGGTGATCTACTGTATCAAAAGCAGCGCTTAGAACCAGTAGTACCAAGACTGAGTTTTTGTGAATCGTCATTATACCTGATGTCATTTAAAATCTTTAAAAGTGCTGTCTCGGTACTGTGGTTCATCCTAAAACCAGATTGATGTTTCTCTAAAATATTGTTTCTTTTTAAAAAATCATTTACTCGGTTAAAAACCAGTTTTTCTAAAATCTTACTTTAAAATGGTAAGCTGGATAATATTATTATATTATAGGCCGATAATTATTAAAAATGTTGGGGTCTAAATTGCTCTTCTTCAGAAGGGGCTTCACCACTGCCGTTTTGAAGGCAGCGGGGAAGACATCCGTCTGGAGAGAGTCATTTACTATATTTAAAATCTGTTCCTCAAAGAATCCATAAAATGTTTTTAAAACTGATGTGGGAATCAGATCTAAAAGGCAGGTTGTTGGGTCTACCTGGGAGAAAACTCGTATGTCGCGTGTCCTCGCATCAACCAGGGCAAAACTCTCCAGTGTTTCCTCAGATAAAAGCAACTGTTCAGGTGTGTAAAAATTACATTCTGTTGAGATAAAAGACTGGATCTGATATCACTGATTTTACTTCTGAAGTGGTCTACAAAGTCCTCGCAGAGGGCGTCTGTTGTCAACTTGGATGATTTATTAAAATCAGTGTTGGTTAAAAGATCGAACGTGGAGAAAAGGAATTTAGGGTTGTTTTTATTATCTGTGATGAGTTTTGAAAAGTGGGTTATTCTTGCCTGTTTGACTTTATTATTGTAGGTTTTGAGTTGTTCACGTAATATTTCATAATGAACTGTCAGTTTATTTTTTCTCCACCTCCTCTCTGCACTCCTGCATTTTCTTTTCAATTTTTTGATATCATCAATTCTCCACAGGGGTGTAGGTTTTGTTTTTATGGTTTTGGTTAAAAGTGGAGCCACTGAGTCAAGTGTTGACTTCAATTTACTGTTAAAATTGTCCACAATAAAATCACAGGGTGCAGGTAAAATTTCATCAGAAGTGCTCTGTAAAAAGTCACTTAAGAAGTTAGGTAGTGTTTCCTCACCGTTCTTACTGGGGCCTCCTGATGGCTAAAACTGTTAAACTGATGTTAAAATACACACAGTGGTGGTCAGACACAGCCAGGTCAACAACAGAAGACAGGGGTCGTCCCTATGTTTCCCAGGTTCTATGTTTCCCGGGTTCTATGTTTCCCGCTTACTAAAAAAAAAGGTGGAAACATAGAACCTTTTTTGTGTAATCGGGGAACATAGAACCTTTTTTGCAGGGTTAATTGGGGAACATAGAACCCAGGAAACATAGACACGCTCCCCAGAAGACACACCAGTGGACAGGCCATAGGTTATGACCAGGTCCAGGCTGTTGTTGTGAGTTGGCTGTGTGACATGTTTTTTAAAATCCATGCAGGTTATGAGGTTTAAAAATTCTCTGGACAGAAATATTATCCACATGCAAATTAAAATCACCATTTATCAAAATTCTGTTATAGGTGGTGTGTATGATTGTTAATAGTTCTGAGAATTTACTGATAAAAGAGGTGGAATGTTGGGGTGGTCTGTAAACTGTGATGCAAAGAATAGGAGGACTGCTGAAAACAAAGACATGATACTCAAATGATGTGTAGCTGTTAAAAGAAACTTCATTTGAGTTCTGCGTATTTTTAACGATAGAAGCAGTTCCGCCTCCTTTTTTTCCCCCTGGCAGAGAATAAAGAGTTAAAATTTGATGGGCAAGAGCTTCCTGAAATTGAAGAACAGAGGAGGAGAGAGAGAGAGGCACAACAGGTAACGTTAGAGGACGACAGAGGAGGAATGGCTGCTGGAAGGCTTTAGCTCGGGAGATCGGTGGTGTAACGTTACCTGTGAATGCTGTACCCAGATGCCCACAGAAGAGGAATACCTCTGCTGCAAGGAATGGGACCGGTTGCAGCCTTAGCTAAATGGTAAACAACAAACATGGCACCACACCGGTAAAGTAAGACAACACGTCGTTTTCTATATGTTCTCTGACATTTATCCTAACGATATGAGGCGGTCTTTGTAGAGAAAAAGCTTGTTTAGTGGACTAACTTTGAGTTCAGGTGCTAATTTGTGGGATATCATATGAACTGTTGGGTCTGTATTTTGGTACAAACCATTCAAAGAGGATACACTGCATCATTCTTCCTTTCCATACTGGGTTGTAAAGAGATCCCCTCCTAAAGTAATTCTAATATAAATGATGGGGGATAAAATCCACAGTCCTCATTCTGTGTAGAAATATATTTTTCAAATTTATCTGAAGCTTATATGAGGCTTTAGCAGTCAGTCAGTCAATTCAGTGGTTAGTTCAGGTGGTGGTTCAATGGTTATCTTCCCTTTTTTCCATTCCTGGGCAGTTTTGCTGAGCTGCAGTGGAGGGAGAGTAACCAAGAGTGTGAATTTCATAGGAAAAATAATTTAGTTGGTTGGTATGGAGGTATTTTTGTGTCTTTTTTTTGCAACCATATAAAACTGTTTTGAGAGCATATTTCTTGAACTGCAATCAAAAATCAAGTTTGTAAGTAAAAACGTATGATCATTTTGCTTATAAATCAGTACTCTTAGCTTGCAAGTTAAAAAGTTTTGCTTGCAGATCAGTCATCTTTGCTTGCCAGTTAAAAACGTTTGCCTTCAGATCAGTCCTCTTTGCTTGCGAGTTAAAGTTTTGCTTGCAAGTTCAACTGCACTTAATGGGCGGGGCCTACGCTGATGGATGAGAGAAGAGTTTCTATTGGTGGGTTTGACGTGGCTCCATACAGAGCGGGCTACACCCATGATTCCCTCTCTCCCACTGGAAACGCTCTACAGTCAGCATTACTGCTACACCCCGGGGCATCGACGGTACTGACCATTATGCCGTCGAATAGTTCTGCCCTGGCTAAACAAAAGCAATCTACATGCACCAGTTCAAATAAAACATTCTTGCTATTATTAGGCCTAGTCCACACGGACCCGTGTACTTCTGAAACTGTGTATTATTCTATGCGATTTGGCTGTTTGGCCACACGTAACCACAGTCCAGGGTGAAGTTTTTGGAAGACTCCAGTGCCAGCGGTTGTGTGTAGATAGGATAACTACAGTATTTTATTACCTGTGTAGGGATTTGCTGAAGGCAAGTTGGTTATTGATTATTAATTACCAATGGTAATTAGTTAAGAAATTAAATTATTAATGTGTATTAACAATTCCGGGGCACCACCCTGGATACAGGGATCAATGACCAACCGGATTTTAGACAAAAAGGGAAAAATACTCATCTCAGTTTGCTAATATAGGTGAATATTAACAATCAAATAATTTAGAAGGCGTGAACCCGAGCACTGACCATCACAACCAGCTATTGATACAAAAAACAATGCACAAATCACCACAGAGGACTGCTCTAGTAAAGTCACAAATGATTATTAAACAATTATGATTCAGCAATCACAAGCTGTTCACTTAATAAACATACTACACTAAATTGACTAACTAGAAGCAACAAATCAAAGCATGCAAGTGGGTCGCTGCGTGTGTGTGTGTGTGTGTGTGTGTGTGTGTGAAGAGAGAGAGAAAGAGAGGGAGAAAATGGCAGGCGTGACCTCCTGGGGGACACGTCACATCAAGCCAGGTACTGATAAGAGTAAGGCGGGAAAAACAAACATGGCAGCACACGGGTAAGGTAAGACAACACGTTTACATGTCATTTTCTATATGTTCTCCGACATTTATCCTAACGATATGAGGCGGTCTTTGTGGAAAAAAAGCTTGTTTAGTGGACTAACTTTGCACTTGAAGGTATGCCCATTCACTTATGTTTTAACAGGTCTGATGCTACAGCTGTATCTAGGCTAACAGCTAACATGCTAACTATTATTTCTATGTCACTAGTCACTTGAAACAAATTTAGGACAATAGGAGACGGGTTGAAATAAACCAAAATTTGCCTTTAAGGAGTTGCTCACAAGGCAATGTGTGATTTTACCACAGGTATTTGGTGTGTGTGTGTGTGTGTGTGTGTGTGTGTGTGTGTGCGTGCGAATGTGCGTATAGGCTAGTTAAAAGAGAGGGGAGAGAGAGAGAGAGAAGAAAGGCAAATGGGCGCTCGTAATCAGCACGAGGTAAAAGCGGCCGTGGATGAACATAATGGTCACTTTCCTATCCCTCAGAGGGTAGACTAACTGGGTCAGCCTACCGTCCTCTAGTCCTTGTTACAGATAGAAATGCGGCGCATTGTGAGCGCACGGCCGGCACAACTAACGGCACAATCAATTTGCTCTGGCAAGCACAACAACAAGCAGCAATCAATGAATAGACTATCAAAGAAAGGGACACGGCAGTTCTCAAAGTTCACAAGATCACAGTTAAAAGTCACTCTTAAGTCACACACTAAATATAAGGTCTCTGTCCAGACTGTAGCTCTCTAACTTGAGTCGCACGGTGCGATGACATGTGTCCCGTCTGTTGCTGCAGGATGAGTGCACGGCTACAGCGGGATGAAAGATGCTGTCCTTGGTGTGGCAGAAGAGGCATCAGCTGAGTTGACTCGGTTGAAGAAACGGGGCCTCGGTAGCTCCGTCTTCCATGGGAGAAAAAGGGGATTTCTCCAAACCTTGCAGATGCTGAGGAACGGCGGGGGTGCGCGGCGTTCCTCCAGTGCTCCGTGGAGTGTTACAAAACAAAAAGAAAAAGTGTCTTTCCTCGTCCAGCGAGTCAAGAAACAAAAAGGGCGGCCTAGGTCGGTTAAATTCAAACGTTTGAGGTGCTCCCAAGCAGTAACTTGTGCACAGAAAACTTTGGCTTCCTTCCAGCAACTCGTCACTCGGGTCTTGCAAGGGGCGTCAGCGCACAGCAGCAGTTAAAGTCTCAGTGACGTCACAGGGGGTTCCTTCTGACTCCACCTGAACCTGGCTGCTGCTGCCCAATAGGGAGCAAGAGTTTGAATTTCAAAAGTGATTTACACTTTTATAGTTACCGGACCGATGGAAGCTAGGCGCGTTTGCTTTGTTCTTAGACTGGCTGGTTTGTCAAGGCCTCTCTATTGTTTAAAACATGTGGCTGAGGTCCCAACACCTGTCTCCATTGTTTGGCGTCAGAGCGACAGTAAATAGCTCTTTTCTAAAAATTTACTAACTACTAAAATCCTACATTCTGTGTTTACGACAATGTATCTTAACTATATTTACAATGAAGCTTGATTCTGCACTCTGCACTTAGCCTGTATGTGAATGTTTACCGTTGCTATGGCAACAAGTGACAGCTGACATTAGCGTTAGTTAGCTTAGCTCAATCGTCCGACAAACAATAACCCACAAAATTATAATTCAACATATTTAAACAAAATCAACAACAGCTACCAACAGTTACAGTCCTTACAACCTTAGCTAATGTGTTGTCACAGGTTAGATTGTCAAAATGAAAGTAATAACAGCTTAAATCCCTGAGGAACTACGCTAGCATTAGTGACGGTTTCATCCACTCGTATGCAGTTACCTTACGTTACAGTTCCCTCAAACAATATCACGAAGCACAATACAAACTATATCAACAAATTATCTATTAAGGGTACACTACTGATAAAATCTGAAGGTGCTTAGGTGACATTTACCCACCTGAAAGATTAAATGAAAACAAACGGTGATTTTGCTGGTCTTCAGTAGCTTTACTCTAGGTGTAACTGCCAACTGAAGAACGCAGTGCAAACCAGCTGTTTATATACCCAGATTTTCTCTCGTGCAAAGGCATGGGGGGTATATGTATGGTATCTGTAAAGATACAAAATCGATATCATATGCATAACATAATGTCACAATTGAGTAGGCAGATACATATAAATACCCTATATGTCACACTAACTTTATTTGTGAGCATGCTATCTGCTCTCTTGGGATGGCATATCCAGCTGCTCGGCCTAACGAGCAAAGAAGGAGGCTGCTCCTGTTGCTAGCTACCCCAACTACACTACCACGAAAGCTGTGATGGGCCTGTCAATGGAGGTTCTGGATCCGGCCGGGTTGGCCCTCCGTTGGCAGGCCCGTCGCTACTTTTGTGGTACTGTAGTTGGTCGTTCAGACACCTCTGCTGTTGAATTAGGTCGCGCTATTTTTGTGAATCGGGTTGTGTTTATTTTCCGCACTTCCTATTCCAGTATTGACTCTGACTTCTGATTGGTTACAAAGGCCTTTCCTTTAGAAGTTACATCGCCACCTACTGCTTTGGCATGTGTATTACATCACTTGTTTGCGGGTTTTGCGGTTTCGTGTGGATATCATATTTTTTATCACACCACTCGTGTGGACAAATTTTTTTTGGAAACTGGAGCCCGAAAAACTTCGGTTTCAGAATTGATTTTCGCCACAGCTCCCGCACTGAATTCCCTGTGAACTACAGAACTCCCATGTTGCTTTGCAAGCGTACTAGGCTGATGAGTAGAATTTAAGAAACAGGCGAAACGACATGATGTTGCACACTCTTGTACAGTAGGTGGCAGTGTGCACCTTTAAATTGTTTGCAATCCGCCAATAAACCGAGAGAAGAAGAAAAAAAAATTGCTTTGCATCATTCCGATTGAGACTGGCCAATGGAGACGTGTCTCACAGCTTTCAGTTTAGGCCCTGCCCACCAGGTTCAACTTTTTACTGGCAAAACTTTTTGACTTGCAAATGAAAAAGAATGACTCGCAAACAAAACTTTAGGAGTTGCATTTTTTAATCAATCAAATAAATAAAACATTTTTTGATTGCAATATTGATACTTTTGCTCTCAAATCTTTTTTTTGATTGCAAAACCTACTCCGTTTGATTGAATAATAAAGAAGCAAATGTAGCTCCGTAGGTTAGTTTTGATTCCTTAACTCACAATGCTGAAGCATCGCATTAACTAACACAGGAAGAATTATGACAGCAAGCAAAACCTAGCCTGGTAAGACCATCCTGATGATGTGAGCTCAACAATTTGTTTCACTCTCTGTATTGGTCTGGACTTGGTGCCATCCAAACCGGAAAATTAAAAGAACTTAAATTCCAATCGGAGCCAATAAATAGATTATAGCTGACAATGTAAGCAGCCAATCGGGGACTGCATTGTAGTTGATAATGTAAAATGCAGGCTACAACATGCAGAACAGTAATGGTGGCTCCATAAGCAACAAGTGCTAACTCTAACGTTAACAGACTAAACAAGCAATAAGTGAATTTATTACAGAAAATAGAGTCAATTACAACAATTAAACAAGAGTGTGCACTCGCAGAGTTTCTCAGAGGAAAATATGTTTTTTTTCCATTCTTCCGACTGGATTTGGCAAAAGTTTGATTTATCAACAACCGAGTATTGTTTAAAGACAGACTTGAAAATTTGTGAACCTATCCTTCAAAGGTTAGTTATAATGGAGTAACAAATATCATTTGCTGATAGTAAATTGTTAGGTATGTTTATTTTTATATTTATATTATTTTGCTTTTTATTGTTTTAAAAATTACATGCTTGATAGCTAGCTGAGTTTTTAACAGAGAAGACATAAGACATAAGAGACTTTATTGTCATTGTAAGAAATACAATGAAACGTCGTTGGTGACTGTCAGTCCAGTAGCAATAAGGAAGATAAAAGTATGGCTTCTGGTTCGGGAACACCTTGATGGTTTTCGTGGTTAATACTGTCTCAGTGCAGAAGTGAACGTAGGCCAGGACTGCTGAGGTATATTCCTCTAGATCTACTCTCTCTGCCAACACTTTCCAGTGTGTGCTTTCAAAAGATGAGTGAGATGGTGCGGCTTTGTAGGCTCCAGGAATATTTGTGTAGACTTGGTCAAGGATGTTGCTGTCTCTGGTAGACGTTTTTATGGAACTTGGGTAGCACTGTCTTCAGATCTTTGTGGTTGAAGTCTCCTGCTACTATCACAGCACCATCTGGATGTGCATTTAGCTGGTTGTTGATGGCGCTGTGCAGCTCTTTCATGGCTATGTTAGCATCAGCCTGTGGTGGTGTGTAAACAACTGTGATATAGATAGCAGAAAACTCTCTTGGCACGTAAAATGGCCTGCATTTCACAGCCAGGTATTCCAGGTCTGGACAACAGTGTGTCCAAACAGTGTCCGTAGTTGTACACCAGTTGTTATTGATGTAGACGCAAACATCTCCGCCTTTGTTCTTACCGAACGCAGCTGTTCTGTCCGGTTGGTAGACGGAGTAGCCCGCTAGCTTGATAGCTGCGTCGGGAATGGTGCAGTCCAGCCAAGTCTCTGTCATCAGCATCGCACAACTGTTCACGTTTTGAGAGGAGATCTGCAGTCTGGGGCTGGTCTGTGCGGGTTAGCTCTTAGCCTAGCCTGCAGGCCACTCCTCTTACCCCGCTTTTGTTTCCTTCCCGTGCTGCCTCCGATGTCTCTTCAGCTATGTGGTGATAACTCCGCTAGGGTCTCTCCGGATTTCCGGTGGGATAAAGTCCAGGTTTTCTGGAGCGAAGCACTGATATCTCCCACCGATATCGAGGAGTTCGGCTCGCCCATACTTTCTGCTCGAAAAAGTAAACAAAAGACGCACAATAACATAAAAAAACTGCTGCCGTTCTGAGAGCACCGAGCCGCTGCTTCTATGCGCGTCGTCATATTATGTAGAAAGAGTGATAGCGAGATAGAGAGTGCTTCTGCTATTTTACTATGATTATCAGATAAAGTCAAGAATTATACATAAAATAATATTGAAAAACAAAACAAAAAAAAACATAGGGAGAAATGTGGCAGGATAACAATGTAAATTAAGGGGTTGAAAGTCCAAGTATGGGTCCAGCAACCACCGACTTCAGCCCAGGGCACCGGTGTTCGCTTCCAGTATGATTGTAAGCCCAACCATTGTTATTTTTTTCTAGGCAAGGCAAGGCAATTTTATTTATATAGCACCATTCATACACAAGGCAATTCAATGTGCTTTACAAGGGAAATACGTTAAAGATAAAACATTAAAGGAACAATAGATCATTAAAAACACAAGCTAAAAGCAAGAAAAACAGTGCAGAAAATGCATTTAAAAAGCAAACATAAAGCAAAAGCAACAGCAGACAAATATAAAAACAATAGCTACAGATTATCCTAACAATACGTTACATATCTAGTTCTCTGGTAAGCTGCAGTAAATAGTAATGTTTTAAGCGCTGATTTAAATGAGCTGACAGTTTCAGCCGACCTCAGATATCCTGGAAGTTTGTTCCACAGGCGGCAAGCATAGAGACTAAAGGCTGCTTCACCTTGTTTGGTTTTGATCCTGGGAACACTGAGTAAACCTGTTCCAGATGATCTGAGAGGTCTGGGTGCTTCATAATGTACGAGTAAATCAGAGATGTATTTAGGCCTGAGACCATTTAGTGCTTTATAGACAAGTAACAAGATTTTAAAGTCTATCCTTTGACACACAGGAAGCCAGTGCAGTGACTTAAGCACTAGTGCAATGTGCTCCACTCTCTTGGTGTTGGTGAGGACTCTGGCAGCAGCATTCTGGACGAGCTGTAGTTGTCTGATTGATTTTTTACTCAGGCCTGTGAAGACACCGTTACAATAGTCCAACCTGCTGAAAATGAAAGCATGAACAAGTTTTTCTGTATCTTGTTTAGACAGAAATTCTTTTATTCTTGCTATGTTTTTAAGGTGGTAGTAGGCTGATTTAGTAATTGTCTTAATGTGACTATTGAAATTTAGGTCTGAGTCCAGAACTACACCAAGATTTCTGGCTTGATTTGTAGGTTTTAGTGTCATGGCGTCAAGGTGAGCACTGACTATTGATCTTTGTTCTTTGAGGCCAAAAACAACTATCTCAGTTTTTTCTGTGTTAGTTGTAGAAAAAACCCAACCATGTGAGGTTGTTGTTGAAGGAAAAAAAACATCAATCTGTGGTGTGGTGTTTATTTGAAAGACACTGTATGCAAAAGAAGCGTATTTTGAAAACAGGCTGAAGTTGACACGGCATCCCAAAACATCAACAACCAACGCACCCCCACCCACGTCATATCTCGATGTGGAAAGTCCAAGACCAAGAATCGATATGTGACAAGGTCGGAGTGAGAATATGTTGGCCAGAGATGAACAGATCAGAGAGTCATTGAGAAACCTTCCCAAAGAGTGACACTTTTTTTACAGTTACATCTGTAAAACAAAGGCTTCATAAACATGCCCTATCGTTGACAAAAGATTTCCTCTTGCTTCATTACTATTTCAATATAGTATACCCCTTATCAATTGCAAGTCAACTCTCCTTTTTGAGGGCTGTCAGTCATTAGTTGACATACAGATAGTCTGAGGATAAATAGGCACACCAAAATGTTAATTGGAACACACCTTGACAAAACTGCTTCTGCAGTGCACTAAATGTTTCAAAAGTATCCAAAGATGCAAGTTTTTTTATCGACAGCACGTAGCAGTGGAGGATTTTGATACACTGAAAACAACTGCAGTACATTGTAGATCAGAAAGAGACATTTCCCTCCATTAACACATTTCTAATAGTAATGTGATAAATTCAAAGGGCAGCAGGGGATCATTAAAAACAAACTACACTGTTTGGTAATACAGCCAGCCACAAAATATACCTAAATGTGTCAGCATCTTGGCCACTTATCGTCACATACATAATGAGCACTGTAGCTCATATTACAACTACATTGATAATATTTTTACAACATCATTGCTCCAGTCTCTGGGACAGACACTGGCCCATTTAATAAGGTTTAAAATGATATATGCCTTCCTACACTCTTTCATCAGTCTCTAAATTGGCAATAAAGGGTTGACCTATTTATTCATTGTACTTCTGATCTGGTTAATACAGTGACATTGTGGTGGCACACAACTATACACCCACAAACATGCACCCACATGTCAGGATTTGATGGCATCTATTGTCTGCATGGTATGGAGGCCAAGAATGAGGTGGTTTGGGATAGAGGAGAATGTTTCTTCAAAGCTGTGATATTCAAATACACACATTCAGAACACATAAGCCACAGCATTGCTTTAGATACGGGAAGAAAAATAAAAAATGAGAACATAAAGAACAATATGTGTGTGTGTGTGTGTGTGTGTGTGTGTGTGTGTGTGTGTGTGTGTGTGTGTGTGTGTGTGCATCTCTGTGTGTGGCCCAGGAGTGTATCTGTGTCATCAGGGTCATGTGGTCAGATGTATGATCACGGTCTCCAGGTCTGGGTCTCAGTGTAAGACTGATGAGGAGGATATTTCACCTCTTACCCCCCCAGGCTTGTGTGTGTTTGTGTACATCAGTGTGCAGCTGTTTGTGTGTATGTGTGGGTGGATGTGTGGGTTTTGATCTCGACCAAGCAGGTGGTAAGACACTATCGTAATACGGTGGCATGGCAGATGGCAGACCGTGCCACCTGCATCCCCTTCAGACCTCCAGGACAGACCCCCGTACCTCACTGACCAACCAGCGCGCGCACACACACACGCACGCACGCATGCACACACACACACACACACACACACCTACAAACACACACAAACACACATGCACAAACAGTCAGATTTGCTGAGCACCAGCACATATGGGGTATTAAATGGTGTCGCAATAATGTGGAAAGACCAGGAAGAAGCAAATCAGGTGGTTATAATAAAGATAAATAAATTAATAAGATTTTTTTCATAAATTAGAGGGAAATTCCAGTACTTTTTCACCTGGGACACAGGCATAATCATAGCACACAGTATGACCCCACAGAAGCTTTTCAAATAAACTATAATTTTTACATTAACCATTTCAGAAACCATTTCACTTATCCCTGAATCTGACCAACAGTATTCATTTTCTCTCTTTTTTTTTTTTAACTTATTTTAACTTTGTTTTTTTAACAAACAACAACAGCCCCTCCCATCCACCTCCAACAGGATAAGGAGCATAAAAATAAATAATAAATAATAATGACAACAAATAAATATGTATGAAATAATAGAAATAATATATAAATCATAGAAGTCACATTGTGAGCAGTATTTGCAGGTAGAGGTAGTGGGAAAGTGAACTTCTAGAAGAGCGAGAGGCCATGCACAAAATTCAGCATATTACAAAACCATCACTTATACCATGATACATGAACCCACAACCAATTTCCAGCGTAATGTAACATATGAGTAGGAAGTCACAAACTGAATGGGAAGTTATGGGGTAGGGCAACTATCATCATACAACGGTTCATATTATATCCTATAAATTAGCACCCTACAAATGATGTTACGTCTTCAATGTAAAGTCATGTAATTGAGGAAAAGTGACAAACGTTTGACAAGTAAAGTTATTGTGGTTAGGTTTTGGAAAAGAAACATGGTGAGAAAGCACCTAAAATTCATTCAAAGTTTACATAGTTCCAGACACCAGACTCCTGGGGTAAGTTCTGGTGGAAAGTCCTGTTTTCTAACCCATCCATAGCTGCTCGTCTGTGCTCTTCCTGAACCGCGACTTTTAACTGTTTTATTTTAAGTTTTAAGCGACTTTTAAGCCATTTTATTGGACCTGAGTTGTTTTTAACTATCTCCTGTACTGGATTTTATTTTTTAATCACGGATTGTCTAAACACCAGCGTTTTTAATTTGTTTAACACCACACGACCAGCGTTGACAGCATTGAAAATCTCCGCCAGCTGACAAAACAACATAACATCTGACATCTGAAACTTACCAGTGCTGATTCATCCATAGCGGGCCCGGTTTGGGCCCTCGGTGGTAAGTTTCTCTGCTATTCCCTGGGTTGGACATCTGTCATTTCACTGCTGCGGGCTCCTCTCGGAGCCCGAGCGAGTAAGTCTTTTCGCCGCTGCTTTGATATCCATACTGCGGCAAATAGTCCCACACATCTCGCCGTTTGCCCGTCCTGGTGTTTTGCTGGCTGTGGTTTTATTTCTTCTACAGCTTTACCGATGGCCCCGTCGGCGGCTGAGGTCACTGGGATGAGGGCTAAGCTCCAGTCCATCGAGCGGCTCATCGAGGACCTCCTCTAGCGGCAGTCGGAGCTGTTTTCCCAGCTGTCACATCTCGAGCCTGCGGGTAACCAGTGGACCTTGGTTGCGGATGCGGCGGCTGGTACTGCCAAAGTCCCTGGCTTGCCATCTTCTCTCCCCTCCTGGTCGTCTGTAGTGAAGGGCAATAGAAGGCTCTCTCTTCCTCTCTATGACCCGTGGTGGTGATGACATCCCCCTCATAAACTTCTTCTCCCCTCTGGCTGAGCTCTCCTCTGAGTCGGTCCTCTCCTCTATTCCCCCACTTGAACGCAGAGTAGACCGTGTTGGACCGGCCAACAAAAAGCGCTCCATAGCCAAAAATCCAACCTCACCCACGGACTCGCTGTCCCCGCCATCGGCCCCCAAACGGCCCTGTTTGTCACTCCAGCGGTTGGAGCCAGACAACCTGCCTGGCTCAGCAGCAGCTCCGGTTACCTCCTCTCCCCCAGCACAACCACCTGCTGCTGGCCTGGTGCCTCCCCCCGCATGAGCATCTAACCGTACACACTCTGCTGAGCGCGGCCCGGCGGCTCCTCGGTCCTCGCCTGCTAATGCTCCTGGGAGCTAACACTAATGTTCCTACTCTCCTCCGGCTCATGGGCCTGGCGGGCTCACGTAGAAGCCAGCTCACAAGCCTGTGAGCCAGTGCCTGGCGGGCTCACGGAGAAGAGTAGGAATGTTAGCGTTAGCTCCCGGGAGCGTTAGCAGTTAGCACTAGTCAGCTGCCACCAGCTACTGGAGTAACGTTAACTTACAGCTATGGAGTGCTTCTACCAGCTCTTCTAGTCACTGAGCCTTGCCTCCATCTCAGCAAATATATTACATTTATAACAAGTACCATCATCATTGAAGTAGGCAGGGGAATAGCTAAACACAGCAGAGACCGAAAGTGAGTGAAAGACATTGCTAACTGCTAAACTATTCAGGTTAAAGTGGGAAGAAGCAGCGGGTTTATCAGGCAGCTGAGTGAAGTGGAGCCTGCAGAGGAAACACCGGAACCGTCTGAATGTAATAGTCCATGGAGGTGCTGCGGTGCTTGGCTACGCAGATAGGTAACGATGCGAGGGGTGGGGGGGTGGGTGGAGAGCAGAGGTAGAGGGAGGTGTGGCTCATGACACACTTTGTTTTGGTCTACAGGCAGTGCACAACAGCAAACCTAGCGGTGAAACTATTTCGCTTTTTGCCCTTTTAACAGTATGCAAGAAGTGTTGTTTGAAGCTTAACACCCTAAAAGCCCAGTGCAACTGATCAGAATAAATAAACCATGTCACATTCTCATGTTTCTTGTCTTGTATTTCCTGTTTTATTTTGAAACTCGCATCTTGTCTCGTTTCAGGTCTCTTCACTTCCTGCTCCCCTGTGTTTCCCGTTTGATTACCTGCACCTATCCTAATGTGTCACACCTCTGTCTCATTGTCTCCCCTATTTAGCCTCTGTGTTTCCCTTTGTCTGTGCCAGTTCATTTTGTGCTTTGAGTCAGCGTTCCAGCTGTTTCTTTGTTAGTTTGTTTGCCTTGTGATATTGACTCCTTTTTAATTTCTCCTAGCTATTTACCGCATTACTATTGCTAAGCATCATCTCTGAACAGTAAGTAGTTTTTTTTAAAAAGTAATGTCCTCATAAGGGGACACTGGGTTTGATTTTAATAGTCACAAGTGTGCAGTGAAGTATAAAACTGTTTATTTCAGTGCCTGAACGTTGTTGTGCAAAAACAAAATTACAAACAATACATCATATTAAAAAGCCTCGTGATATTTTTTTTTTTTCATTTTGCAATGCTGTATGAATTTTTCCTTGCTCTACACTCCAAGCCAGGAATGTCCTTTTTGTCAGTAGGAATGATCTTGTCACACCTAAAATGCTGCAGTAACACAAAAATACATTCCCAATGTCCTCAAATGAGTACCTCTAATTAACATTGTCTTAACTTGTTACTGTTGCTAAAATTGGTCAACTTTGTGTGTCATATAAAACTACAAACGTTGTTAAGCATTAATAAACAAATTTCAACTGATCAGGTTTTGTACCTCATCCACTTATGTGTCAGGATCAGCTGTAGATTCACTTGGCAGACATGGCCGGCCTCTTGTTTTTATATGGATTAGTGTATTGTGGTTTTGCTACCACAAGATGGCACAAAAAAGTGCTCATGAATGAGGACAACAGGTCTAAGTTAAACAAATTTAAGGAAATGGTAAATGGACCTGTGCCTTTCCAGTCATGCGACCACTCAAAGCACATTTTACACTATGAGTCACATTCACTGAGTCACACATTCACACACACATTTACACACTGGTGGCTGAGGCTACCAAGCGAGGTGCCACCTGTTTTTATCACACTTGCACACTGATGAAAGTATCATCGGGAGCAATTTGGGGTTCAGTATCTTACTCAAGGATACTTCAATATGTAGACTGGAGGAGCCAGGGATCAACTGCTAATCTTCTGATTAGTCGATGACCTGCTCTACTTCTGAGCCCCAGTCGCCATAAGTACACCGATCAGCCAAAACATTAAAACCACTGACAGGTGAAGTGAATAAGTTTAATTATTTTTTTCTGATGCATTGCTCTGCTGGGAAACCTTTGGTTCTGGCATTCATGTGGACACCACCTGACATGTTCCACCCACTCAAACA